>NW_027015471.1:165000-291076 GCF_036934945.1 Oncorhynchus masou masou
TCCCTCTCTCTCTGACTCTCTCCCTGACTCTCTCTGACTCTCTCTCTGACTCTCTCCCTCTCTCTCTCTGTCTCTCTCCCTGACTCTCTCTCCCTCTCTCTCCCTGACTCTCTCTGACTCTCTCTCTGACTCTCTCCCTGACTCTCTCTGACTCTCTCCCTCTCTCTCTCTGTCTCTCTCCCTGACTCTCTCCCCTCTCTCTCTCCCTGACTCTCTCTGACTCTCTCTCTGACTCTCTCTGACTCTCTCCCTGACTCTCTCTGACTCTCTCTCTGACTCTCTCCCTCTCTCTCTCTGTCTCTCTCCCCTCTCTCTCCCTGACTCTCTCTGACTCTCTCTCTGACTCTCTCTCTGACTTCTCTGCTGAATACAAAGGGTAAAAGACGTCATATTGACTTTGTGGGCCGAGTTGAGTTCTTAGTGAGAATAAAGAAGGACATTAGTTTGTACAAACCTGACCACACTAACTGACACTTTGGCATATAGGGACTTGACACATCCCTAAAACACCATTACACAATATCCTCTTATTGTAGAATAGAAGCTGATGTACTGCTTTATCATAACATAACTCTTATCCAGAGAGACTTTACAGCAATGGAGTCTTATCCAGAGAGACTTTACAGCAACTGACTCTTATCCAGAGAGACTTTTACGGCAACGGACTCTTATCCAGAGAGACTTTACAGCAACTTACTGGATGTGAGATGGACATTAATGACTGGTCAGATGGGTGAGTGGTACTAGGTCTATAGTAGTACCACTATATAGGGAATAGGGCTCTGGTCTATAGTAGTACCACTATATAGGGAATAGGGCTCTGGTCTATAGTAGTACCACTATATAGGGAATAGGGCTCTGGTCTATTGTAGTACCACTATATAGGGAATAGGGCTCTGGTCTATAGTAATACCACTATATAGGGAATAGGGCTCTGGTCTATAGTAGTACCATTATATAGGGAATAGGGCTCTGGTCTATAGTAATACCACTATATAGGGAATAGGGCTCTGGTCTATAGTAGTACCACTATATAGGGAATATGGCTTTGGTCTATAGTAGTACCACTATATAGGGAATAGGGCTCTGGTCTATAGTAGTACCACCATATAGGGCTCTGGTCTATAGTAGTACACTATATAGGGAATAGGACTCTGGTCTATAGTAGAACCACTATATAGGGAATAGGGCTCTGGTCTATAGTAGTACCACTATATAGGAATAGTGCTCTGGTCTATATTAGTGCACTACATAGGGAATAGGGCTCTGGTCTATAGTAGTACCACTATATAGGGAATAGGGCTCTGGTCTATAGTAGTGTACGACATAGGGAATAGGGCTCTGGTCTATAGTAGTACCACTATATAGGGAATAGGGCTCTGGTCTATAGTAGTGTACTACATAGGGAATAGTGCTCTGGTCTATATTAGTGCACTACATAGGGAATAGGGCTCTGGTCTATAGTAGTACCACTATATAGGGAATAGGGCTCTGGTCTATAGTAGTGTACTACATAGGGAATAGGGCTCTGGTCTATAGTAGTACCACTATATAGGGAATAGGGCTCTGGTCTATAGTAGTGTACGACATAGGGAATAGGGCTCTGGTCTATAGTAGTACCACTATATAGGGAATAGGGCTCTGGTCTATAGTAGTGTACGACATAGGAATAGGGCTCTGGTCTATAGTAGTACCACTATATAGGGAATAGGGCTCTGGTCTATAGTAGTGTACTACATAGGGAATAGGGCTCTGGTCTATAGTAGTACCACTATATAGGGAATAGGGCTCTGGTCTATAGTAGTGTACTACATAGGGAATAGGGCTCTGGTCTATAGTAGTACCACTATATAGGGAATAGGGCTCTGGTCTATAGTAGTGTACTACATAGGGAATAGGGCTCTGGTCTATAGTAGTACCACTATATAGGGAATAGGGCTCTGGTCTATAGTAGTGTACGACTATATAGGGAATAGGGCTCTGGTCTATAGTAGTACCACTATATAGGGAATAGGGCTCTGGTCTATAGTAGTGTACTACATAGGGAATAGGGCTCTGGTCTATAGTAGTACCACTATATAGGGAATAGGGCTCTGGTCTATAGTAGTGTACGACATAGGGAATAGGGCTCTGGTCTATAGTAGTACCACTATATAGGGAATAGGGCTCTGGTCTATAGTAGTGTACTACATAGGGAATAGGGCTCTGGTCTATAGTAGTACCACTATATAGGGAATAGGGCTCTGGTCTATAGTAGTGTACTATATAGGGAATAGGGCTCTGGTCTACCACTATATAGGGAGTAGGGTGCCATTTGGGACCAAGATTCACCCCTGCTAGTCCTGGCCTTCTTAAGTAATTCTGTAAAGCGTCTGGGTTGTCATTTTGTTTTTCAGCTGAGAAATGGTTGAGTGTCAATGTTTACTCCTGTCGTTTATGTGGTTCTGTCTGTCTGTGTCTGTCTGTGTGTGTGATTGTGTCTGTCTACTACTGGTCTGATTCTATGTGTCTGGGTCTCTCTCTGACCCCCTGACTCTCTCTGGGTCTGGTTCTATGTGTCTCGGTCTCTCTCTGACCCCCTGAGTCTCTCTGGGTCTGGTTCTATGTGTCTAGGTCTCTCTCTGACCCCCTGAGTCTCTCTGGGTCTGGTTCTATGTGTCTCGGTCTCTCTGAGCCCCTGAGTCTCTCTGGGTCTGGTTCTATGTGTCGAGGTCTCTCTCTGATCCCCTGACTCTCTCTGGGTCTGGTTCTATGTGTCTGGGTCTCTCTCTGACCCCCTGACTCTCTCTCGTTCTGGCTCTATGTGTCTGGGTCTCTCTCTGATCCCCTGAGTCTCTCTGGGTCTGGTTCTATGTGTCTGGGTCTCTAAGGATTTTTCTGTCACTCTAAGGATGTGTCTTTCACTCTAAGGATGTGTCTGTCACTATAAGGATGTGTCAGTCACTCTAAGGATGTGTCAGTCACTCTAAGGATGTGTCAGTCACTCCTAGGATCTGTCAGTCACTCCTAGGATCTGTCAGTCACTCTAAGGATGTGTCAGTCACTCTAAGGATGTGTCAGTCACTCTAAGGATACGTCAGTTACTCTAAGGATGTGTCAGTCACTCTAAGGATGTGTCAGTCACTCTAAGGAAGTGTCAGTCACTCCTAGGATGTGTCAGTCACTCTAAGGATGTGTCTGTCACTCTAAGGATGTGTCTGTCACTAAAAGGATGTGTCAGTCACTCTAAGGATGAGTCAGTCACTCCTAGGATGTGTCAGTCACTCCTAGGATGTGTCAGTCACTCTAAGGATGTGTCTGTGAGTTTGTACTCAGGGTCTTGTTAAGTGTGATCTCAGTTGGTCTGTATCTCAGTGTGAAGTCTGTCTGTGGTTACAGATGCTAATGGGAGATAACCGCTGGCTGGGAGGTTGAGTGAGGATACAACAGAGGTAAGGATTGTCTGAGAATGATAACAAATACATCTGAATTCACCCTTGAAACGTTTAGAGAATAACGGTATGTCTAACAGCAACTATTCTTTGTGACTGTGACATACCTGCACACTCCCTACATATTTATTTGGACAGTAAAGTTCTCTACTCCAGCATTTGGGATTTGAGATCAATTGTTTTATATGAGGCGAGAGAACAGAATTTTATAACTTTTATTTGAGGGTATTTTCATATACACTGTTCAAAAAAATAAAGGGAACAATGTAACAATGTAACAATGTAACTCCAAGTCAATCACACTTCTGTGAAATCAAACGGTCCACTTAGGAAGCAACACTGATTGACAATACATTTCACATGCTGTTGTGCAAATGGAATAGACAACAGGTGGAAATTATAGGCAATTAGCAAGACACCCCAATAAAGGAGTGGTTCTGCAGGTGGGGACCACAGACCACTTCTCAGTTCCTATGCTTCCTGGCTGATGTTTTGGTCACTTTTGAATGCTGGCGGTGCTTTCACACTAGTGGTAGCATTGGAAGATTGGATAGCTGCTGCAGTCATTCCCCTCTTCAAAGGGGGAGACACTCTAGACCCAAACTGCTACAGACCTACAGTGGGGAGAACAAGTATTTCATACACTGCCGATTTGGCAGATTTTCCTACTTACAAAGCATGTAGAGGTCTGTCATTTTTATCATAGGTACACTTCAACTGTGAGAAACGGAATCTAAAACGAAAATCCAGAAAATCACATATGATTTTTAAGTAATTAATTTGCATTATTAAGTTCTGCTATTCTGATGTATCAAATACTTATGTCATGCAATAAAATGCACATTAATTACTCAAAAATCATACAATGTGATTTTCTGGATTTTTGTTTTAGATTCCGTCTCTCACAGTTGAAGTGTACCTCAAATGACTGCCTCGCCTGGTTCCCCAACTACTTCTTAGACAGAGTTCAGCGTGTCAAATCGGAGGGCCTGTTGTCCAGACCTCTGGCAGTCTCACTGGGGGTGTGACATGGTTCAATTCTCGGGCCGACTCTTTTCTCTGTATACATCAATGACGTTGCTCTTGCTGCTGGTGAGTCTCTGATCCACCTCTACGCAGACGACACCATTCTGTATATTTCTGGCCCTTCTTTGGACACTGTGTTAATCAACTAACCTCCAGACGAGCTTCAATGCCATACAACTCTCCTTCCATGGCCGCCAAACTGCTCTTAAATGCAAGCTAAACTAAATGCATGCTCTTCAACCGATTGCTGCACACACCTACCCACCCGTCCTATTCTGGAAAAGAATATGTGGACAACTATAAATACCTAGGTGTCTGGCTAGACTGTAAACTCTCCTTCCAGACTAACGTTAAACATCTCAAATCCCAAATTAAATCTAGATTCGGCTTCCTATTTCGCAACAAAGCATCCTTCACTCATGCTGCCAAACATACCCTCATAAAACTGACCATACTACTGATCCTCGACTTCAGCGATGTCCTTTACAAAATAGCCTCCAACACTCTACTCAGAAAATTGGATGCAGTCTATCACAGTGCCATCCGTTTTGTCACCAAAGCCCCATATACTACCCACCACTGCGACCTGTATGCTCTCGTTGGCTGGCCCTCGCTTCATATCCGTCACCTAACCCACTGGCTCCAGGTCATCTATAAGTCTCTGCTAGGTAAAGCCCCGACTTATCTCAGCTCACTGGTCACCATAGCAGCACCCACCCGCAGCACGTGCTCCAGCAGGTATACTTCACTGTTCACCCCTAAAGCCAACTCCTCCGTTGGCCACCTTTCCTTCCAGTTCTCTGCTGCCAATGACTGGAACGAATTGCAAAAATCACTGAAGCTGGAGACTCATATCTCCCTCACTAACTTTCAGCACCAGCTGTCAGAGCAGCTCACAGATCACTGCACATGTACATAACCAATCTGTAAATAGCCCATCCAACTACCTCATCACCATATTGTTGTTTATTTGATTGATTAATTTTGCTCCTTTGCACCCCAATATCACTACTTGCACACTCATCTTCTGCACATCTATCACCCAATGTTTCATTTGCCATACTGTAATTACTGTAATTATTTCACCACTATGGCCTATTTATCGCCTCACCTCCCTAATCTTACCTCATTTGCACAAACTGTATATAGACTTTCTCTACTGTATGTTTGTTTATTCCATGTGTAACTCTGTGATGTTGTTTGTGTCGCACTGCTTTGCTTTATCTTGGCCAGGTTGCAGTTGTAAATGAGAACTTGTTCTCAACTGGCCTACCTGGTTAAATAAAGGTGACCTGGTCTACCTGGTTAAATAAAGGTGACCTGGTCTACCTGGTTAAAAAAAGGTGAAATAAATAAATACAAAAATATAAGCAGGAACTGAACTGTACACAGTCAGGCAAGATAAAAACAGAACAGAACAAGTGAGACACTTCCTACAGTAACCGGAAGCTGTGGTCTTCATAAATACATACACTTTTGCTGTATCATTTCTCAAAGCTCTTTCTAAACTTTGTAACTGTGTAACATCGCTATCTTGATGTGAACTTGTTTTGAACTAATATGGAAATGTAAAGATATTTGCAAAAGGAACAGGACTGAAACTAGATGGCTTGTAAAAAGCGTTTCGAAACCTTCCTGGCACGACATGGTCTACAGGAGCTACGCAACAGTGACTCGCCACAAACCACTGTCTGTATCTGTATCTGTGTCTGTATGTCCACAAACCACTGTCTGTATCTGACACCACGGTGTGCGAACCGTCTGATCATTTCACAAGGCTTCACTTGAGACATACGCTACCGTTCAAAAGTTTGGGGTCACTTAGAAATGTAGTTGTTTTTGAAAGAAAAGCACGTATTTTTGGCCATTAAAATAGCATCAAATTGATAAGAAATAGAGTGCAGACATTGTTAATGTTGTAAATGACTATTGTAGCTGGAAACGACAGATTTTTTATAGAATATCTACATAGGCGTACAGAGGCCCATTATCATCTACCATCACTCCTGTGTTCCAGCTTGTTTTTGGTTTGTTACAATTGACCTCCATTTTGTTTTTTTCTAGTGACAAAGATCCCGATGTAATGATCAGTCACTGGGGGACGTGCACCAAGATCCTCCTGGTACTGGTGTCGCTGAGGGTCATATACTATACCGTTCTGGAATATACCAACAACCCAAACCACCCCTACCAGCGTCCCCATTCTAGGAGGACTCCAGATCCTTCAAGAGGAGAGGACTTGTCCTCCGAGAGCATCAGTTCAACGACTAACGATGAATCAACATATTATGTGGAAGTTGAAACTCCAGACGACAAGGACACACCTACAATGTATGTTGACGTTGAACCACAAGCTGAATCAGAAGTTTACCTGGACACAATATCCATTCAGGACTGGCCATCAATAACACCGACCACTGGACTGGCCACTCCTCCTCCGTATGTGTCCCCAGGACCGTACCATGTAGAATACCCATCAGAGTACATCTTCATCCTGGATGAGCCAGAGAAATGCCGGGAGCAGAACCCCTTCCTGGTTCTGATGGTGCCAGTGGCGCCTTATAACAGGGAGGCCCGTGAGGCCGTCCGCAGGACTTGGGGCAGTGAGAGGCAGGTACTGGGCAGAGAGGTCTGTCTGTTCTTCCTGCTGGGACTGCCCAGTGGAGAGGAGACAGAGCAGCTCCAGGAGAAGGTGCTGCAGGAGAGCAAAGAGCACCAGGATCTGCTGCAGAGCAACTTCATAGACAGCTACAAAAACCTGACCATCAAGACCATGGTGATGATGGAGTGGCTGAGCTCTCGCTGCCCCAACGCCTCCTACGCCATGAAGATCGACTCAGACATGTTCCTCAACGTGAACACCTTGGTCAACATGCTGCTTCACGCTCCAACGCAAAACTACATGACTGGACTAGTGGCCCGATGGGGAGCCGTTCTAAGAGACCGTAACTCCAAATGGTACCTTCCAAAGGAGGTGTTTCCTGAACCAGTATACCCACCTTATGCTCTGGGTCTGGGCTATGTCTTCACCTTAGACCTCCCCAGGAAGCTGGTGGAGGCGTCCAGGCATGTTAAAGCCGTCTACATAGAGGATGTGTATCTGGGACTGTGTATGAGACACCTGGGCATCCGGCCAACTGACCCCCCCAGTGGAAACCTTTTTCAGGGGTATGCAGGAGCCCAGGACCGCTGTCACTACATGGCTGTTATCACGACCATCCTCGACACTCCTCAGGAGCTTCTGGACATATGGAGAAACATGCACCAACCTGGGCCTGTCTGTTATTGAAAACAACACTCTGGGAAAGACAAATAGCCTTGAGGTTAGAGCGTTGGGCCAATAACCCAAAAGGGTGATGGTTCCAATCCCGGAGCTGACAAAATGGCAAATCTGTCACTGTGCCCTTGAGCAAGCACTTAACCCCAGTGCTCCATGGGAGCTGGACAATGGTGTCCCTCACCGGGACCTCGCTCCCTGTGGGTGTCTTGTTTGAGCTGTGACTTTCTCTTGGATGCTTTTCTCTGGGTGTGGTAGAGAAGGGTCACCTTATCTCTGTGTTTGTGGGGGTGTAGTAGAGAAGGATCACCTTATCTCTGTGTTTGTGGGGGTGTGGTAGAGAAGGGTCACCTTATCCCTGTGTTTCTGGGGGTGTGGTAGAGAAGGATCACCTTATCTCTGTGTTTGTGGGGGTGTGGTAGAGAAGGGTCACCTTATCTCTGTGTTTCTGTGGGTGTGGTAGAGAAGGGTCACCTTATCCCTGTGTTTATGTGGGTGTGGTAGAGAAGGGTCACCTTATCTCTGTGTTTCTGTGGGTGTGGTAGAGAGGGATCACCTTATCTCTGTGTTTCTGTGGGTGTGGTAGAGAAGGGTCACCTTATCTCTGTGTTTCTGTGGGTGTGGTAGAGAAGGGTCACATTATCTCTGTGTTTCTGTGGGTGTGGTAGAGAAGGGTCACATTATCTCTGTGTTTCTGGGGGTGTGGTAGAGAAGGGTCACCTTATCTCTGTGTTTCTGTGGGTGTGGTAGAGAAGGGTCACCTTGTTTCTGGGGGTGTGGTAGAGAAGGGTCACATTATCTCTGTGTTTCTGTGGGTGTGGTAGAGAAGGGTCACATTATCTCTGTGTTTCTGTGGGTGTGGTAGAGAAGGGTCACCTTATCCCTGTGTTTGTGGGGGTGTGGTAGAGAAGGGTCACCTTATCTCTGTGTTTCTGTGGGTGTGGTAGAGAAGGGTCACCTTATCTCTGTGTTTCTGTGGGTGTGGTAGAGAAGGGTCACCTTATCTCTGTGTTTCTGTGGGTGTGGTAGAGAAGGGTCACCTTATCTCTGTGTTTCTGTGGGTGTGGTAGAGAAGGGTCACATTATCACTGTGTTTCTGTGGGTGTGGTAGAGAAGGGTCACCTTATCCCTGTGTTTGTGGGGGTGTGGTAGAGAGGGATTGCCTTATCTCTGTGTTTCTGTGGGTGTGGTAGAGAATGATCACCTTGTTTCTGTGGGTGTGGTAGAGAAGGGTCACCTTATCTCTGTGTTTGTGGGGGTGTGGTAGAGAAGGGTCACCTTATCCCTGTGTTTGTGGGGGTGTGGTAGAGAAGGGTCACCTTATCCCTGTGTTTATGTGGGTGTGGTAGAGAAGGGTCACCTTATCTCTGTGTTTCTGTGGGTGTGGTAGAGAAGGGTCACCTTATCTCTGTGTTTCTCTGGGTGTGGTAGAGAAGGATCACCTTATCTCTGTGTTTGTGGGGTGTGGTAGAGAAGGGTCACCTTATCTCTGTGTTTCTGTGGGTGTGGTAGAGAAGGGTCACCTTATCCCTGTGTTTCTGTGGGTGTGGTAGAGAAGGGTCACCTTATCCCTGTGTTTCTGTGGGTGTGGTAGAGAAGGGTCACCTTATCCCTGTGTTTCTGTGGGTGTGGTAGAGAAGGGTCACCTTATCTCTGTGTTTATGTGGGTGTGGTAGAGAAGGGTCACCTTATCTCTGTGTTTCTGGGGGTGTGGTAGAGAAGGGTCACCTTATCCCTGTGTTTCTGTGGGTGTGGTAGAGAAGGATCACCTTATCTCTGTGTTTCTGTGTGTGTGGTAGAGAAGGGTCACATTATCCCTGTGTTTCTGTGTGTGTGGTAGAGAAGGGTCACATTATCCCTGTGTTTCTGTGTGTGGTAGAGAAGGGTCACCTTATCTCTGTGTTTCTGTGGGTGTGGTAGAGAAGGGTCACCTTATCTCTGTGTTTCTGGGGTGTGGTAGAGAAGGGTCACCTTATCTCTGTGTTTCTGTGGGTGTGGTAGAGAAGGATCACCTTATCCCTGTGTTTCTGTGGGTGTGGTAGAGAAGGGTCACCTTATCCCTGTGTTTCTGTGGGTGTGGTAGAGAAGGGTCACCTTATCTCTGTGTTTCTGTGGGTGTGGTAGAGAAGGGTCACCTTATCCCTGTGTTTCTGTGGGTGTGGTAGAGAAGGGTCACCTTATCTCTGTGTTTCTGTGGGTGTGGTAGAGAAGGGTCACCTTATCTCTGTGTTTCTGTGGGTGTGGTAGAGAAGGGTCACCTTATCTCTGTGTTTCTGTGGGTGTGGTAGAGAAGGGTCACCTTATCCCTGTGTTTCTGTGGGTGTGGTAGAGAAGGGTCACCTTATCCCTGTGTTTCTGTGGGTGTGGTAGAGAAGGGTCACCTTATCCCTGTGTTTCTGTGGGTGTGGTAGAGAAGGGTCACCTTATCCCTGTGTTTCTGGGGGTGTGGTAGAGAAGGGTCACCTTATCTCTGTGTTTCTGTGGGTGTGGTAGAGAAGGGTCACCTTATCCCTGTGTTTCTGTGGGTGTGGTAGAGAAGGGTCACCTTATCCCTGTGTTTCTGGGGGTGTGGTAGAGAAGGGTCACCTTATCTCTGTGTTTCTGTGGGTGTGGTAGAGAAGGGTCACCTTATCTCTGTGTTTCTGGGGGTGTGGTAGAGAAGGGTCACCTTATCCCTGTGTTTCTGGGGGTGTGGTAGAGAAGGATCACCTTATCTCTGTGTTTGTGGGGGTGTGGTAGAGAAGGGTCACATTATCTCTGTGTTTCTGCAGTGGTGGAAAAGGTACTTAATCATCATACTGTAGTAGATGGCACTATTCTCTAGTTTTTCTCACTATTCTCTAGTTAATTTTTAATTTTTATTTTTTTTACAGATAGCCAGGGGCACACTCCAACACTGAGACATAATTTACAAACAAAGCATTTGTGTTTAGTGAGTCCTCCAGATCAGAGTCAGTAGGGATGACCAGGGATGTTCTCTTTTAGTGAGTCCGCTAGATCAGAGGCAGTAGGGATGACCGGG
Source organism: Oncorhynchus masou masou (assembly GCF_036934945.1). NCBI lineage: Eukaryota > Metazoa > Chordata > Actinopteri > Salmoniformes > Salmonidae > Oncorhynchus > Oncorhynchus masou. Next base: position 175,757 of record NW_027015471.1, read on the forward strand.
GATGTTCTCTGTTTAGTGAGTCCTCAGATCAGAGTCAGTAGGGATGACCAGGGATGTTCTCTGTTTAGTGAGTCCTCCAGATCAGAGGCAGTAGGGATGACCAGGGATGTTCTCTGTTTAGTGAGTCCGCCAGATCAGAGGCAGTAGAGCTGACCAGGGATGTTCTCTGTTTAGTGAGTCCGCCAGATTAGAGACAGTAGGGATGACCAGGGATGTTCTCTGTTTAGTGAGTCCGCCAGATCAGAGACAGTAGGGATGACCAGGGATGTTCTCTTTTTAGTGAGTCCGCCAGATCAGATGCAGTAGGGATGACCAGGGATGTTCTCTGTTTAGTGAGTCTGTTTAGTGAGACAGTAGGGATGTTCTCTTGATAGTTGTGTGAATTGGACCATTTTCCTGTCCTGCTAAGCGTTCAAAATGTATTGACTATTTTTGGATGTCGGGGAAAATGTATGGAGTCAAAATAACATTATTTTCTTTAGGAATGTAGTGAAGTAAAAGTAAAAGTTGTCAAAAATGACCATATTAGAGACACATATTTCCCTCAGATTACACAGACCCACAAAGAATTTGAAAACAAATCCAATTTTTGATAATCTGTCGTTCTGCCCCTTGAACAAGTCAGTTAACCCACTGTTCCTAGGCCGTCATTGAAAATAAGAATTTGTTCTTAACTGACTTGCCTGGTCAAATAAAAATATCTACTGGGTGAAATACCACAGTGTGACATCACAGCAGCAAGACGAGTGACTTTTAAACACAAGAAAAGGGCAAACCAGTGAAGAACAAACACCATTGTAAATACGACCCATATTTATGCTTATTTATTTTCCCTTTTGTACTTTAACTATTTCCACATCATTACAACACTGTATATAGACATAATATGAGCTGACAATATGGAAAATCTGTCGCTGTGCCCTTGAGCAAGGCACTTAACCCCAGTGCTCCATGGGTGCTGGACAACGGTGTCCCTATCCGTGACCCCGCGCCCTTTGGGTGTCCTGGGGGCAGTTGGGATATGAAGAAACACATTACCATTACACAGCTGTGAGTAACAGGACAAATATACCCCCCCCCCTATACTATTTCAACTCCTGTGTTTTATCTTACTGACGTTCAGTGTCCAGAAACCAAGACAACAGTCACAGCTCAAACAACACACCAGTCACAGCTCAAACAACACACCAGTCACAGCTCAAACAACACACCAGTCACAGCTCAAACAACACACCAGTCACAGCTCAAACAACACACCAGTCACAGCTCAAACAACACACCAGTCACAGCTCAAACAACACACCAGTCACAGCTCAAACAACACACCAGTTACAGCTCAAACAACACACCAGTCACAGCTCAAACAACACAACAGTCACAGCTCAAAGAACACACCAGTCACAGCTCAAATAACACAACAGCACAAACTACACAACCAAATCAAATTTTATTTGTCACATACACATGGTTAGCAGATGTTAATGCGAGTGTAGCGAAATGCTTGTGCTCCTAGTTCCGACAATGCAGTAATAACCAACAAGTAATCTAACTAACAATTCCCCAACTACTACCTTATACACACACACAAGTGTAAAGGGATGAAGAATATGTACATAAAGATGAATGCAGTCTCAGAGGTTTGAAGTGACTAAACGCCGCAGACAGGAAGGGGTGTAGACAGAGACAGTGTGACAGTTCAATCGTTACTTCCCCTATCATTTACTGTAAAAGGAAGTCAGCGTTTGGGAGACTGAGACGCACGATGCTCGAGGAGGAATTCCAATGGCATCTTGTCCTCTATATATAGTCTCTGGTCAACAAAATTGTGTTCTATATAGGGGATAAATTACATCTTGTCCTCTATATATAGTCTCTGGTCAACAAAATAGTGTTCTATATAGTGGATAAATTACATCTTGTCCTCTATATATAGTCTCTGGTCAACAAAATAGTGTTCTATATAGGGGATAAATTACACCTTGTCCTCTATATATAGTCTCAGGTCAACAAAATAGTGTTCTATATAGGGGATAAATTACACCTTGTCCTCTATATATAGTCTCAGGTCAACAAAATAGTGTTCTATATAGGGGATAAATTACATCTTGTCCTCTATATATAGTCTCAGGTCAACAAAATAGTGTTCTATATAGGGGATAAATTACACCTTGTCCTCTATATATAGTCTCTGATCAACAAAATAGTGTTCTATATAGGGGATAAATTACACCTTGTCCTCTATATATAGTCTCTGATCAACAAAATAGTGTTCTATATAGGGGATAAATTACATCTTGTCCTCTATATATAGTCTCTGGTCAACAAAATAGTGTTCTATATAGTGGATAAATTACATCTTGTCCTCTATATATAGTCTCTGGTCAACAAAATAGTGTTCTATATAGGGGGTAAATTACACCTTGTCCTCTATATATAGTCTCTGGTCAACAAAATAGTGTTCTATATAGGGGATAAATTACACCTTGTCCTCTATATATAGTCTCTGGTCAACAAAATAGTGTTCTATATAGGGGATAAATTACATCTTGTCCTCTATATATAGTCTCTGATCAACAAAATAGTGTTCTATATAGTGGATAAATTACACTTTGTCCTCTATATATAGTCTCTGGTCAACAAAATAGTGTTCTATATAGGGGATAAATTACATCTTGTCCTCTATATATAGTCTCTGGTCAACAAAATAGTGTTCTATATAGGGGGTAAATTACACCTTGTCCTCTATATATAGTCTCTGGTCAACAAAATAGTGTTCTATATATGGGATAAATTACACCTTGTCCTCTATATATAGTCTCTGGTCAACAAAATAGTGTTCTATATAGGGGATAAATTACATCTTGTCCTCTATATATAGTCTCAGGTCAACAAAATAGTGTTCTATATAGGGGATAAATTACACCTTGTCCTCTATATATAGTCTCTGATCAACAAAATAGTGTTCTATATAGGGGATAAATTACACCTTGTCCTCTATATATAGTCTCTGATCAACAAAATAGTGTTCTATATAGGGGATAAATTACATCTTGTCCTCTATATATAGTCTCTGGTCAACAAAATAGTGTTCTATATAGGGGATAAATTACACCTTGTCCTCTATATAGTCTCTGATCAACAAAATAGTGTTCTATATAGGGGATAAATTACACCTTATCCTCTATATAGTCTCTGATCAACAAAATAGTGTTCTATATATGGGATAAAAAGTAGTGTATTATATAGGGAATAGGGTGCCACTGAGACAATAGTGCACAAGGATGAGAACGATAAACGACACTGATCATTTGGTTCACAGTAGTTTACCGACAGATCAGGATCACTCTGGTTTGAGAGAACTTCAGGATTTCATTTATTTACCAGGCAAGTCAGTTCAGAACAAATTCTTATTTTCAACGGCAGCCTAGGAACAGTGGGTAAACTGCCTTGTTCAGGGGAACAGTGGGTTAACTGCCTTGTTCAGGGGAACAGTGGGTTAACTGCCTTGTTCAGGGGAACAGTGGGTGAACTGCCTTGTTCAGGGGAACAGTGGGTTAACTGCCTTGTTCAGGGGAACAGTGGGTAAACTGCCTTGTTCAGGGGAACAGTGGGTAAACTGCCTTGTTCAGGGGAACAGTGGGTTAACTGCCTTGTTCAGGGGAACAGTGGGTTAACTGCCTTGTTCAGGGGAACAGTGGGTAAACTGCCTTGTTCAGGGGAACAGTGGGTAAACTGCCTTGTTCAGGGGAACAGTGGGTTAACTGCCTTGTTCAGGGGAACAGTGGGTTAACTGCCTTGTTCAGGGGAACAGTGGGTTAACTGCCTTGTTCAGGGGAACAGTGGGTTAACTGCCTTGTTCAGGGGAACAGTGGGTTAACTGCCTTGTTCAGTTGAACAGTGGGTTAACTGCCTTGTTCAGTTGAACAGTGGGTTAACTGCCTTGTTCAGGGGAACAGTGGGTTAACTGCCTTGTTCAGGGGAACAGTGGGTTAACTGCCTTGTTCAGGGGAACAGTGGGTGAACTGCCTTGTTCAGGGGAACAGTGGGTTAACTGCCTTGTTCAGGGGAACAGTGGGTTAACTGCCTTGTTCAGGGGCAAAACGACAGATTTTAACCTTGTCAGCTCAGGGATTTGATCTTGCAAACTTTCGGTTACTAGTCCAATGCTATAACCACTAGGCTACCTGCCGCCCCAGAATGGTGTATGTACTCTGAAATAAAGTTATTTTTTTATACAACTGGACATGAATAATTGTAGACGTAAGGCCTACATCAAATATGATTCTACGTTGCCTATTTGTTTACCACTGTCAACAATGGAAAGCAATTTTCGTTGAATATATTGACTTGGTTTTCATCCTGTATTTGAATATATACGTGGTTTGTTGTCCACATCCATGTGCTCTTTAGATGTTGGCTAGATGTCTACTCTCTCCTTGATCAACAGGGCTTGGTTTGGCCTGGCCCAACTGTCCTGTTCCAAGTTCTCTGTCTAAATCCACCAAGACACATTCAGCCGGGCGGTTGCCCGGAAACACAGCCTGGTCTCATAGACTGGATGTGACATAGTAAAGGTAAAAACACCAAGACACATTCAGCCAGGCGGTTGCCCGGAAACACAGCCTGGTCTCAAAGACTGGATGTGACATAGTAAAGGTAAAAACACCAAGACACATTCAGCCAGGCGGTTGCCCGGAAACACAGCCTGGTCTCATAGACTGGATGTGACATAGTAAAGGTAAAAACACCAAGACACATTCAGCCAGGCGGTTGCCCGGAAACACAGCCTGGTCTCATAGACTGGACGTGACATAGTAAATGTAAAAAAAACAGACGTTCAAATTAGAATGATATGTTATGTTTGGTATGGTTACATAAGACAGAAGGTTAGTCAAGTCAGAAACGAGAGGAGGGTGGCTGATCGGGGTGGATGTGCAACGTGAACCTCTAGCAATCCAAAGGTTATGTGTTTGAATGTCATCACGGATTAGCACCTTTTCAACCACTTACTACTTTTTAGCTACATGCACAGTCTTTCCAGAAATGGATCACTCAGATAGATATTTAGTGTAAAATCGACTCAATGGTTATAAATGAGGCCCATGATCCCCCACTGAACACTGTCTCATCATCATGTCCCTTAGCTTATCTCCCCTTCAGAAGAGTCCTGATGGACTGACTCATGAGATAGTTTATCTCGCCTTCAGTGTGTGTGTGTGTGTGTGTGTGTGTGTGTGTGTGTGTGTGCGCGCGTGCGCGTGTGTGCGTGCGAAAAGAGAGAAATAGATACACACGCGCACGCACACACGCACACACACACACACAGTTGAAGATGTTGCCGTTCTACCTGTGCACACATGAAAATAATAAAAAACACTCCATTCACTGCCTCTGCCAGACTGTGGCCCGTGCTGATGGACGACAACAGAGAGCTACATGAGCCTTTGCCACTCAACCTGAGCCAACCTGATGATATGGCTCAAAGGTGGAAGCATAGCTCAAACATTAACTAGACAGGCCCAGGTGGAAGCATAGCTCAAACATTAACTAGACAGGCCCAGGTGGAAGCATAGCTCAAACATTAACTAGACAGGCCCAGGTGGAAGCATAGCTCAAACATTAACTAGACAGGCCCAGGTGGAAGCATAGCTCAAACATTAACTAGACAGGCCCAGGTGGAAGCATAGCTCAAACATTAACTAGACAGGCCCAGGTGGAAGCATAGCTCAAACATTAACTAGACAGGCCCAGGTGGAAGCATAGCTCAAACATTAACTAGACAGGCCCAGGTGGAAGCATAGCTCAAACATTAACTAGACAGGCCCAGGTGGAAGCATAGCTCAAACATTAACAAGCCAGGCCCAGGTGGAAGCATAGCTCAAACATTAACTAGACAGGCCCAGGTGGAAGCATAGCTCAAACATTAACTAGCCAGGCCCAGGTGGAAGCATAGCTCAAACATTAACTAGACAGGCCCAGGTGGAAGCATAGCTCAAACATTAACTAGCCAGGCCCAGGTGGAAGCATAGCTCAAACATTAACTAGACAGGCCCAGGTGGAAGCATAGCTCAAACATTAACTAGACAGGCCCAGGTGGAAGCATAGCTCAAACATTAACTAGACAGGTCCAGGTGGAAGCATAGCTCAAACATTAACTAGACAGGCCCAGGTGGAAGCATAGCTCAAACATTAACTAGACAGGCCCAGGTGGAAGCATAGCTCAAACATTAACTAGACAGGCCCAGGTGGAGGCATAGCTCAAACATTAACTAGACAGGCCCAGGTGGAAGCATAGCTCAAACATTAACTAGACAGGCCCAGGTGGAAGCATAGCTCAAACATTAACTAGACAGGCCCAGGTGGAAGCATAGCTCAAACATTAACTAGACAGGCCCAGGTGGAAGCATAGCTCAAACATTAACTAGACAGGCCCAGGTGGAAGCATAGCTCAAACATTAACTAGCCAGGCCCAGGTGGAAGCATAGCTCAAACATTAACTAGACAGGCCCAGGTGGAAGCATAGCTCAAACATTAACTAGACAGGCCCAGGTGGAAGCATAGCTCAAACATTAACTAGACAGGCCCAGGTGGAAGCATAGCTCAAACATTAACTAGCCAGGCCCAGGTGGAAGCATAGCTCAAACATTAACTAGCCAGGCCCAGGTGGAAGCATAGCTCAAACATTAACTAGACAGGCCCAGGTGGAAGCATAGCTCAAACATTAACTAGACAGGCCCAGGTGGAAGCATAGCTCAAACATTAACTAGACAGGCCCAGGTGGAAGCATAGCTCAAACATTAACTAGACAGGCCCAGGTGGAAGCATAGCTCAAACATTAACTAGACAGGCCCAGGTGGAAGCATAGCTCAAACATTAACTAGACAGGCCCAGGTGGAAGCATAGCTCAAACATTAACTAGACAGGCCCAGGTGGAAGCATAGCTCAAACATTAACTAGCCAGGCCCAGGTGGAAGCATAGCTCAAACATTAACTAGACAGGCCCAGGTGGAAGCATAGCTCAAACATTAACTAGACAGGCCCAGGTGGAAGCATAGCTCAAACATTAACTAGACAGGCCCAGGTGGAAGCATAGCTCAAACATTAACTAGACAGGCCCAGGTGGAAGCATAGCTCAAACATTAACTAGCCAGGCCCAGGTGGAAGCATAGCTCAAACATTAACTAGACAGGCCCAGGTGGAAGCATAGCTCAAACATTAACTAGACAGGCCCAGGTGGAAGCATAGCTCAAACATTAACTAGACAGGCCCAGGTGGAAGCATAGCTCAAACATTAACTAGACAGGCCCAGGTGGAAGCATAGCTCAAACATTAACTAGACAGGCCCAGGTGGAAGCATAGCTCAAACATTAACTAGACAGGCCCAGGTGGAAGCATAGCTCAAACATTAACTAGACAGGCCCAGGTGGAGGCATAGCTCAAACATTAACTAGACAGGCCCAGGTGGAAGCATAGCTCAAACATTAACTAGACAGGCCCAGGTGGAAGCATAGCTCAAACATTAACTAGACAGGCCCAGGTGGAAGCATAGCTCAAACATTAACTAGACAGGCCCAGGTGGAAGCATAGCTCAAACATTAACTAGACAGGCCCAGGTGGAGGCATAGCTCAAACATTAACTAGACAGGCCCAGGTGGAAGCATAGCTCAAACATTAACTAGACAGGCCCAGGTGGAAGCATAGCTCAAACATTAACTAGACAGGCCCAGGTGGAAGCATAGCTCAAACATTAACTAGACAGGCCCAGGTGTTGTGCAGACAGGTGCTTTGCTTTCACTCGTGGTTTTACACACAGACGGTATAACTCACTTCATACGGGACAATCTGGAAGAAAGAAAGGAATCCACAAACACAGGTACATAATAATATGTAAAACAGACTTGTCTGGGCAGGAAGGGGAGGTACATAATAATATGTAAAACAGATTTGTCTGGGCAGGAAGGGGAGGGGAGGTACATTACATTTACATTTACATTTAAGTCATTTAGCAGACGCTCTTATCCAGAGCGACTTACAAATTGGTGAATTCACCTTCTGACATCCAGTGGAACAGCCACTTTACAATAGTGCATCTAAATCATTAAGGGGGGGTGAGAAGGATTACTTATCCTATCGTAGGTATTCCTTGAAGAGGTGGGGTTTCAGGTGTCTCCGGAAGGTGGTGATTGACTCCGCTGTCCTGGCATCGTGAGGGAGTTTGTTCCAACAGTTTTGAACAGTTTTGACTGGGCTGAGCGGGAACTGTACTTCCTCAATGGTAGGGAGGCGAGCAGGCCAGAGGTGGATGAACGCAGTGCCCTTGCTTGGGTGTAGGGCCTGATCAGAGCCTGGAGGTACTGCGGTGCCGTTCCCCTCACAGCTCCGTAGGCAAGCACCATGGTCTTGTAGCGGATGCGAGCTTCAACTGGAAGCCAGTGGAGAGAGCGGAGGAGCGGGGTGACGTGAGAGAACTTGGGAAGGTTGAACACCAGACGGGCTGCGGCGTTCTGGATGAGTTGTAGGGGTTTAATGGCACAGGCAGGGAGCCCAGCCAACAGCGAGTTGCAGTAATCCTGGGAGATGACAAGTGCCTGGATTAGGACCAGGCACTTTTACATAATGATATGTAAAACAGACTTGTCTGGGCAGGAAGGGGAGGTACATAATGATATGTAAAACAGACTTGTCTGGGCAGGAAGGGGAGCTACGTAATGATATGTAAAACAGACGTGTCTGGGCAGGAAGGGGAGGGGAGGTACATAATGATATGTAAAACAGATTTGTCTGGGCAGGAAGGGGAGGGGAGGTACGTAATGATATGTAAAACAGACTTGTCTGGGCAGGAAGGGGAGGTACGTAATGATATGTAAAACAGACTTGTCTGGGCAGGAAGGGGAGGGGAGGTACGTAATGATATGTAAAACAGACTTGTCTGGGCAGGAAGGGGAGCGGAGGTCCATCATGATATGTAAAGGTGGAAGAAATGCTCACCAATTTAAGCGAGGTGCCGGCTAGCGGAGTAGAACACCTACAAAAATTAAGGACAGCCGCACACTCCAGGAGCTCAGATGCAAAAAATGTCCATCGTTTTCGACAGACAAGCTGTCTTCATCAGCGTATAATGGCAAACACTGCGGGGTGACTCGTTTATATAGTGTCAAAACACACAGGTGTCTGTAATCATGGCCAGGTGTGGCCTGATCTCATTGGTTCATTCTCATATATTAAAATAGCATACAAAAAACGGATAGCGTACGATCATAGATACAATTCGCCTTCAAGCATTTACGATGAAACGCAAAAACACACTAATCACATGAATGGCTTCAGATCAAAGTCTACGTTGAGACCGGAGGGAGCAAGGGTCTATATTTTAAAGATCCAGGCAGCCTCTCGTTTTAATAATAAATCGTCGAGGTCACACCCTCTCCTGGGGAGGGTGACATGTTCGATGCCAATATAAAGTAGAGACGAAATCGAGTGGTTTTGCTTCCAAAAAGTGGGCAGCACCTGGGTAAGTCGAGTTTTTGCACCTCATGGTGCTACGATGCTCTGAGATACATACTTTTAACTTGAGCTTTGAGGTCTGCTTAATATAGAGGAAAGAATGTTGCCTCCAATGTAATTGTCTGCATCATTTCCAATCACCCATATCTTCATACACGCATGCATACATATACACATATATACATACCTACACCTATATATACACACATACCTATATATACACATACATACCTATATATACACATACATACCTACACCTATATATACACATATATACCTATACCTATATATACACATACATACCTACACCTATATATATACATATATACATACACCTATATACATACACATACCTATATAGATAAATATAGACATATATACCTACACATACCTATATATACCTACACATACCTATATAGACATACATAAACACATATATACATACACATACCTATATAGACATATATATACACATATATACATACACATATATACATACACATACCTATATAGACATACATAAACACATATATACATACACATAAATATATAGATAAATATACACATATATACCTACACATACCTATATATACCTACACATACCTATATATACATACACATACCTGTATAGACATACATATACACATATATACCTATATATACCTACACATACCTATATAGACATACATATACACATATATACCTACACATACCTACAGTGCCTTGCGGAAGTATTCGGCCCCCTTGAACTTGAACCCCTGAACATATCCAGGTGTTAGAATGGCCAAGTCAAAGTCCAGACCTGAATCAAATCGAGAATCTGTGGAAAGAACTGAAAACTGCTGTTCACAAATGCTCTCCATCCAACCTCACTGAGCTTGAGCTGTTTTGCAAGGAGGAATGGGAAAAAAAATTCATTCTCTCGATGTGCAAAACTGATAGAGACATACCCCAAGCGACTTACAGCTGTAATCGCAGTAAAAGGTGGCGCTACAAAGTATTAACTTAAGGGGGCTGAATAATTTTGCACGCCCAATTTTTCAGTTTTTGATTTGTTAAAAAAGTTTGAAATGTCCAATAAATGTCGTTCCACTTCATGATTGTGTCCCACAATTGTTGTTGATTCTTCACAAAAAAATACAGTTTTATATCTTTATGTTTGAAGCCTGAAATGTGGCAAAAGGTCGCAAAGTTCAAGGGGGCCGAATACCTTTGCAAGGCACTGTACCTATATAGACATATATATACACATATATACATACACATACCTATATAGATATACATATACACATATATGCATACACATACCTATATAGATAAATATACACATATATACCTATATAGACATACATATAGACATATACATACCTATATAGATATACATACACATACCTATATAGATATACATATACACATATATGCATACACATACCTATATAGATAAATATACACATATATACATACATATACCTATATAGACATACATATACACATATATACATACACATACCTATATACATACCTATATAGACATACATATAGACATATACAATATACATACACATTACAATTTGTAAGTCGCTCTGGATAAGAGCGTCTGCTAAATGACTTAAATGTAAATGTAATATACATACCTATATAGATATACATACACATATACATATACATATACAAATATATACATACACATACCTACAGTGGGGCAAAAAAGTATTTAGTCAGCCACCAATTGTGCAAGTTCTCCCACTTAAAAAGATGAGAGAGGCCTGTAATTTTCATCATAGGTACACTTCAACTATGACAGACAAAATGGGGGAAAAAATCCAGAAAATCACATTGTAGGATTTTTAATGAATTTATTTGCAAATTATGATGGAAAAGGCTCAGATTATTGAGGGGGCAGTGCTGCTCTTGGTCGCTGACCATCATTTTGGCTGCATACAGACCAGTTACAGCAGGCACATAAAACAGTTAGGGACTTCTCCTTAGTATCTGGGTCATTCAGGTGGGTGTCTAGGGTATAGGGTCATGGACCGTACCATTAAAATAGGATCATAAATAAATTATTAGATATAAATTATTTTAAAAATGTAGTTCCCCATGATAGGACAATAACAAATCAAACGTATCATCTATTTTAAAACTGTTCCACCATGATAGGACAATAAATAAACAAGACGTATAATTCATTATAAAAGTATATCCGTCATCTGAACAGCATTGAAAGCCCTCTCATACCCTGGCCCACAGCAATACATTGGCTCTGGGATATGCAACCATTTCATTACTCAATCACTCAACTTCAAAACATAACAAATAAAAATAAACACACACCACACATTATGTGCTTTCTGTTTACTTCATTTTTATCTTCACTATGTTGAATTAGTGCTTGTGTGTTCAGTTAGTTATATGTGAAGATATATAGAAAAATCTATATTTTTTATTGTATTGTTACAATCCATAACTGGGCTAGAATTGTGTTTATTTTCCTCATCTATGAGAACTTTGTAATTTTTAAAATAACAATGGAGTGGTCTTTGTGTCTCTGAACAACTGGTTATCAATATATAGTTTATCGACGACGAGAGCTACTCGTTTCGCTTTTAATCGATTTTCTTTGAAAATTGGATATATAACTTTGCGCCGTTCTGCAATTTCCTTCGGAAACTGATCATTCAGCCAATTTTGGTCCCAGCAAGTCTTTTATCAAGGCTTTTAACCATTGTTTTATCTTTCAATTAAGCAAATTTGGCAACGATTGGGCGGTCATACCTTTGGCCTCTCTGTCCGAAGCGGTGTACACGTTCAAATTGGATTTTGTCGATAACTTCGCGTGGGATCCGAAGCGCTGTAAGGAGGAACTCTCTAACTACAGATTGAGGAACTTCCCCTTCTTTCTCCTCGATACCTGTAAGTACCCGATTCTCTCTCGTGGATCTAGTTTGTATGTCCAGTAAGGCTTCCCTCAGAACGGTGTTCTCCTTTTTAATTTAATTCATTTCGGTTTCAATCTTATTGACTGTCCCTTTCAAGCTTGTGTGTTTCCTTCTCCAATGTCCCAGCTTTTTCATCACTCATCTCGAGGCCTTCAACTCTTTTATATCCTTACGAACTAATTCAAGTATACCCAGGTTTATTGATTTTAACAGATCGATTTTGACCTTTACCATTCCCGGTGGTGAAAATATTAAGTCGTCTGTGTCTGTAGAAGTCACGTTTCCGTATTGAAATCGGTTCCCCTGTCTTACTCTTCGTCATGTTTGGGTGTTGCTTGTTTTCGTAATCTTTTTCGATAATATCTTTGTTTTGTGTTATTATCCAGATTGAAGGTTATCACCCACCAGATTTTGTAGTGCTAATATTTTAGTCTAACTTGCCAATATTGAATATTACGTTTTATCTTCAGGTGCTCTACATAACTTCGTTCAGTCCGCCATTACCTTTGCGTAATTGGCATTCTATCCACATTTTTTTTTTACCACAAGGACAAGTTAAAAGATAAATATTTGCCTTAGTGGAGCAAGTGATAACACCTTTGATTGGGATGTGTTTCACTGTTTGGGCGCTATATTCAGTCATGTTTTTCATGTTATATTTATATCTGAATATTAACCAATGAGATCAGGCCACACCCGGCCATGATTACAGACACCTGAGTGTGTTTTTTAACACTTTATAAACGAGTCACCCCGCAGTGTTTGTCATTATACCCGGATGAAGACAGCTTGTCTGTCGAAAACGGTGGACATTTTTATTTTTTTTGCATCTGAGCTCCTAGTCTGCAGCTCTTCTTTGTTTGTTTACAGAATTATATGTAAAACAGACTTGTCTGGGCAAGAAGGGGAGGGTAGAGGTGAGATACATAAACACATGAATCCATGTGTCATTGTTAATGTAGTAACAGGAAGTGAATTGAGCCTGATCCAGGTAGACGCTACAGCAGCCACACTCAATAGGGGTATCGCGGAACGGACCCAGAACGGGGTCAATACGGTCCCCACTGTAATTATTTTAATGATTTGTTATTATTATTATTATTTTTAACGAAGTTAGTCGAGCTTTCAACTTTCTGTTGTAGAGAGTTATAGCAACACAATGCACAAGGTCCAGTGACACAGTGTAGAATTGCACAAGTTGTTGTCCTCTTGTTACGCCACCGAGTAGTTGTCCTCTTGTTACGCCACCGAGTAGTTGTCCTCTTGTTACGCCACCGAGTAGTTGTCCTCTTGTTACGCCACCGAGTAGTTGTCCTCTTGTTACGCCACCGAGTTGTTGTCCTCTTGTTACGCCACCGAGTAGTTGTCCTCTTGTTACGCCACCGAGTAGTTGTCCTCTTGTTACGCCACCGATAGACGTTAGAGAGGTATTTATAACCTGTCAAACTTCACGTTGATCAACCACAGGTCAAAGTTATCTATGCAGGTAAGTTAGGCTAACCAGTTAGCCAAATCTGGTAGTTATCGCGTCCAGATTACGTCCACAGGGGCCTCGAAGGTGTGGTGCTATCTTTTATTTATTTTATCTTTTATTTAAACTAGGCAAGTTAGTTAAAGAACAAATTCTTATTTTCAATGCTGGCCTAAAAACCTTTGGTTAACTGCCTTGTTCAGGATTAGAACGGCAGATTCTTTTTACCTTGTCAGCTCAGGGATTCAATCTTGCAAACTTTCGGTGACTAGTCCAATGCTCTAACCACTAGGCTAGCTGCCACCCCACTATGTGGTGTGGTATTATGTGGTGTGGTACCACCACTGCAGAAACACAGGGATAAGGCGATCCTTCTCTACCACACCCACAGAAATAAAGGGATAAGCCACCAACAGTTCTGAGATTTCCATACCCAGCTACAACATTTTCCGTCAAGATAGAACTGCCAAAGGGGGAGGAGTTGCAATCTACTGCAGAGAGAGTCTGGCCATGCCTTCCGCCTGGCTACTCCAACCTCTGCCAACAGCTCCGCCCCCCCCCCCCCCGCAGCTACTCGCCCAAGCCTCTCCAGGTTCTCCTTTACCCAAATCCAGATAGCAGATGTTCTGAAAGAGCTGCAAAAACTGGACCCGTACAAATCAGCTGGGCTTGACAATCTGGACCCTCTATTTCTGAAACTATCCGCCGCCATTGTCGCAACCCCTATTACCAGCCTGTTCAACCTCTCTTTCATATCGTCTGAGATTCCCAAGGATTGGAAAGCTGCCGCAGTCATCCCCCTCTTCAAAGGGGGAGACACCCTGGACCCAAACTGCTACAGACCGATATCCATCCTGCCCTGCCTATCTAAGGTCTTTGAAAGCTCAGTAAACAAACAGGTCACTGACCATCTCGAATCCCACCATACCTTCTCCGCTGTGCAATCCGGTTTCCGAGCAGGTCACAGGTGCACCTCAGCCACGCTCAAGGTACTAAACGATATCATAACCACCATCGATAAAAAACTACTGTGCAGCCGTCTTCATCGACCTGGCCAAGGCTTTCGATTCTGTCAATCACCATATTCTTATCGGCAGACTCAGGAGCCTCGGTTTTCTGATGACTGTCTTGCCTGGTTCACCAACTACTTTGCAGACAGAGTTCAGTGTGTCAAATTGGAGGGCATGCTGTCCGGTCCTCTGGCAGTCTCTATGGGGGTGCCACAAGGTTCAATTCTCGGGCCGACTCTTTTCTTTGTATATATCAATGATGTTGCTCTTGCTGCGGGTGATTCCCTGATCCACCTCTATGCAGACGACACCATTCTATATACTTCCGGCCCATCCTTGGACACTGTGCAGTCAAACCTCCAAACAAGCTTCAATGCCATACAACACTCCTTCCGTGGCCTCCACCTGCTCTTAAACGCTAGTAAAACCAAATGCATGCTTTTCAACCGTTCGCTGACTGCACCCGCCCGCCTGACTAGCATCACCACCCTGGATGGTTCCGACCTTGAATATGTGAACATCTATAAGTACCTAGGTGTCTGGCTAGACTGTAAACTCTCCTTCCAGACTCATATTAAACATCTCCAATCGAAAATCAAACCTAGAGTCGGCTTTCTATTCCGCAACAAAGCCTCCTTCACTCATGCCGCCAAACTTACTCTAGTAAAACTGACTATCCTACCTATCCTCGACTTCGGCGATGTCATCTACAACATAGCTTCCAACACTCTACTCAGACTGCATCCAATTTGCTATCACAGTGCCATCCGTTTTGTCACCAAATCACCTTATACCACCCACCACTGCGACCTGTATGCTCTAGTCGGCTGGCCCTCGCTACATATTCGTCGCCACACCCACTGGCTCCAGGTCAACTACAAGTCCATGCTAGGTAAAGCTCCGCCTTATCTCAGTTCATTGGTCACGATGGCAACACCCACCCGTTGCACACGTTCCAGCAGGTATATCTCACTGACCATCCCCAAAGCCAACACCTCATTTGGCCGGCTTTCCTTCCAGTTCTCTGCTGCCAGAGACTGGAACGAATTGCAAAAATCGCTGAAGTTGGAGACTTTTATTTCCCTCACCAACTTTAAACATCAACTATCTGAGCAGCTAACCGATCGCTGCAGATGTACATAGTCCATCTGTAAATAGGCCACCCAATCTACCTACCTCATCCCCATACTGTTTTTATTTTATTTACTTTTCTGCTCTTTTGCACGCCAGTATCTCTACTTGCACATCATCATCTGCTCATTTATCACTCCAGTGTTAATCTGCTAAATTGTAATTATTTGCTCCTATCTCATGCCTTTTGCATACACTGTATATAGACTTTCTTTTTTCTACTGTGTCATTGACTTGTTTGTGTTATTGTCTTGTTAATTGTTTACTCCATGTGTAACTCTGTCACACTGCTTTGCTTTATCTTGGTCAGGTCGCAGTTGCAAATGAGAACTTGTTCTCAACTGGCCTACCTGGTTAAATTAAAACAATCTTACCCAAATGCATGATGGGGGTCTGCCACGACTTCTGGACCCAGCACCCCCCACCTGACGCCCATGATGCCCAGCCCCTCATCGCTAAACAATGGTGAGCCACAGAGGTAGAGGGGGGGGACTTCTCTTCTAAACATCGAACATTCAAATAAAATCTAGTGCATGATGTTGATTGATTGTATATAGTATGATGAAGTGAACATAGTTCATATGTAAAAAGAAAAACCATCTTATATCTTACTAACTATAAAATATATTAACTTCCATTGTGAATTTAAACCAACGTAAGGAGTAATGAATCAAATAGAGAAACAGTGGTCAGACACTGACAGTAGATGTATTTTCTCAACCTTGTGTTTCAGCAGTACTGATGATAGCCAGAAGGGGGCAGACAGAACACAGCTCAAAAAGAGACGCTGGTGTCGCAACAGCTGCCTTGGCCTGTTTCTGTTCCTGGTCGTGATGATGACTGTGGTCATCCTGGAAGTTGACCTCAAAGAACAGATCTCACCTTCAACAACCAAGCCAGCAGCAAACATGTCCCGAGGACCGTACCATGTACAATACCCACATGAGTACTCCTTCATCCTGGATGAGCCAGAGAAATGCCGGGAGCAGAACCCCTTCCTGGTTCTGATGGTGCCAGTGGCGCCCTATAACAGGGAGGCCCGTGAGGCCGTCCGCAGGACTTGGGGCAGTGAGAGGCAGGTACTGGGCAGAGAGGTTTGTCTGTTCTTCCTGCTGGGACTGCCCAGTGGAGAGGAGACAGAGCATCTCCAGGAGAAGGTGCTGCAGGAGAGCAAAGAGCACCAGGATCTGCTGCAGAGCAACTTCATAGACAGCTACAAAAACCTGACCATCAAGACCATGGTGATGATGGAGTGGCTGAGCTCTCGCTGCCCCAACGCCTCCTACGCCATGAAGATCGACTCAGACATGTTCCTCAACGTGAACACCTTGGTCAACATGCTGCTTCACGCTCCAACGCAGAACTACCAGACTGGACTAGTGGCCCGACGGGGCGCTGTTCTAAGAGACCGTAACTCCAAATGGTACCTTCCAAAGGATGTGTTTCCTGAACCAGTATACCCACCTTATGCTCTGGGTCTGGGCTATGTCTTCACCTTAGACCTCCCCAGGAAGCTGGTGGAGGCGTCCAGGCATGTTAAAGCCGTCTACATAGAGGATGTGTATCTGGGACTGTGTATGAGACACCTGGGCATCCGGCCTACTGACCCCCCAGTGGAAACCTTTTTCAGGGGTATGCAGGAGCCCAGGACCGCTGTCACTACATGGCTGTTATCACGACCATCCTCGACACTCCTCAGGAGCTTCTGGACATATGGAGAAACTTGCACCAACCTGGGCCTGTCTGTTATTGAAAACAACACTCTGGGAAAGACAAATAGCCTTGAGGTTAGAGCGTTGGGCCAATAACCCAAAAGGGTGATGGTTCCAATCCCAGAGCTGACAAAATGGCAAATCTGTCACTGTGTCTTTGAGCAAGCACTTAACCCCAGTGCTCCATGGGAGCTGGACAATGGTGTCCCTCACCGGGACCTCGCTCCCTGTGGTTGTCTTGTTTGAGCTGTGACTTTCTCTTGGATGCTTTTCTCTGGGTGTGGTAGAGAGGGATTGCCTTATCTCTGTGTTTCTGTGGGTGTGGTAGAGAAGGGTCACATTATCTCTGTGTTTCTGTGGGTGTGGTAGAGAAGGGTCACATTATCTCTGTGTTTCTGTGGGTGTGGTAGAGAAGGGTCACATTATCTCTTGTGTTTCTGCAGTGGTGGAAAAGGTACTCAATCATCATACTTGAGTAAAAGTAAAGATACCTTAATAGAAAATGACTCAAGTAAATGTGAAAGTCCCCCAGTAAAATATGACTTGAGTAAATGTCTAAATGTATTTGGATATAAATGTACTTTTTACTTTTGATAGCAAAGCATAAGTATAAATCAATTCAAATTCCTTATATTAAGCAAACCAGACGGCACTGTTTTCTAGTTTGTTTTAATTTACAGATAGCCAGGGACACACTCCAACACTGAGACATCATTTACAGATAGCCAGGGGCACACTCCAACACTGAGACATCATTTACAGATAGCCAGGGGCACACTCCAACACTGAGACATCATTTACAGATAGCCAGGGGCACACTCCAACACTGAGACATCATTTACAGATAGCCAGGGACACACTCCAACACTGAGACATCATTTACAGATAGCCAGGGACACACTCCAACACTGAGACATCATTTACAGATAGCCAGGGGCACACTCCAACACTGAGACATCATTTACAGATAGCCAGGGACACACTCCAACACTGAGACATCATTTACAGATAGCCAGGGACACACCCCAACACTGAGACATCATTTACAAACAAAGCATTTGTGTCAAGTGAGTCCTCCAGATCAGAGGCAGTAGGAATGACCAGGGATGTTCTCTTGATAGTTGTGTGAATTGGACCATTTTCATTTTGGGTGTCGGGGAAAATGTATGGAGTCAAAATAACATTATTTTCTTTAGGAATGTGGTGAAGTAAAAGTTGTCAAAAATGACCATATTAGAGACACATATTTCCCTCAGATTACACAGACCCACAAAGAATTTGAAAACAAATCCAATTTTTGGTGATGGAGGTAAACCCAGGCCCCGCGTGTCCCCAGGCACCCTCATTTGTTGACGTCTGTGATCGAAAAAACCTTGGTTTCATGTCAACATCAGAAGCCTCCTCCCTAAGTTATTTTTTTACTCACTACTTTAGCACACTCTGCCAACCCTGATGTCCTTGCCGTGTCTGAATCCTGGCTTAGGAAGGCCACCAACAATTCTGAGATTTCCATACCCAGCTACAACATTTTCCGTCAAGATAGAACTGCCAAAGGGGGAGGAGTTTCAATCTACTGCAGAGAGATTCTGCAAAGTTCTCATACTTTCCAGGTCTATACCCAAACAGTTTGAACTTCTAATTTTAAAAATTAACCTCTCCAGAAATAAGTCTCTCACTGTTGCCGCCTGCTATCGACCCCCATCCGCTCCCAGCTGTGCCCTGGACACCATTTGTGAATTGATCGCGCCCCATCCAGCTTCAGAGTTCATTCTGTTAGGTGACCTAAACTGGGATATGCTTAACACGCCGTCAGTCCTCCAATCTAAGTTAGATGCCCTCCAATCTCACACAAATCATCAAGGAACCCACCAGGTACAACCCTAAATCCATAAACATGGGCTCCCTCATAGACATTATCCTGACCAATTTCCCCTCCAAATACACCTCCGCTGTTTTCAATCAGGATCTCAGCAATCCCTGCCTCATTGCCTGTACCCACTATGGGTACGCGGTCAAACGACCACCCCTCATCACTGTCAAACGCTCCCTAAAACACTTCTGCGAGCAGGCCTTTCTAATCGACCTGGCCCGGGTATCCTGGAAGGATATTGACCTCATCCCGTCAGTCGAGGATGCCTGGTCGTTCTTTTAAAAGTAATTTCCTTACCATCTTAGATAAACATGCCCTGTTCAAAAAATGCAGAACTAAGAACCGAGATAGCACTTGGTTCCCTCCAGACCTGACTGCCCTTGACCAGCACAAAAACATCCTGTGGCGGACTGCCATAGCATCGAATAGTCCCCACGATATGCAACTGTTCAGGGAAGTCAGGAACCCACGCAGTCAGTCAGGAGAGCAAAGGCCAGCTTTTTCAAGCAGAAATTCGCACCCTGTAGTTCTAACTCCAAAAGGTTTTGGGACACTGTAAAGTCCATGGAGAACAAGAGCACCTCCTCCCAGCTGCCGACTGCACTGAGGCTAGGTAACACGGTCACCACTGATAAATCCATGATAATCAAAAATGTCAATAAGCATTTCTCAACAGCTGGCCATGCCTTCCTCCTGGCTCCTCCAACCCCGGCCAACAGCTCCGCCCCCCGCAGCTACTCGCCCAAGCGAGACAGCAGATGTTCTGAAAGCGCTGCAAAACCTGGACCCGTACAAATCAGCTGGGCTAGACAATCTGGACCCTCTTTTTCTAAAACAATCCACTGCCATTGTTGCAACCCCTATTACCAGCCTGTTCAATCACCTTCATTTCGTCTGAGATCCCTAAAGATTAGAAAGCTGCCGTGGTCATCCCCCTCTTCAAAGGGGGTGACACCCTAGACCCAAACTGCTACAGACCTATATCCATCCTGCCTTGCCTATCTAAAGTCTTCGAAAGCCAAGTTAATAAACAGATCACTGACCATTTCGAATCCCACCGTACCTTCTCCGCTGTGCAATCTGGCTTCCGAGACGGTTACAGGTGCACCTCAACCACGCTCAAGGTACTAAACGATATCATAACCGCCATCGAGTAAAGACAGTACTGTGCAGCAACTCTGTCAATCACCGTATTCTTATAGGCAGACTCAATAGCCTTGGTTTTTCTAATTACTGCCTCGCCTGGTTCACCAACTACTTTGCAGACAGAGGTCAGTGTGTCAAATCGGAGGGCATGTTGTCCGGACCTCTGGCAGTCTCTATGGGGGTACCAAAGGGTTCAATTCTCGGGCCGACTCTTTTCTCTGTATATATCAATGATGTCGCTCTTGCTGCGGGTGATTCCCTGTTCCACCTCTACGCAGACGACACCATTCTGTATACTTCTGGCCCTTCCTTGGACACTGTGCTAACTAACCTCCAAACAAGCTTCAATGCCATACAACACTCCAGTGGCATCCAACTGCTCTAAAACGCTAGTAAAACCAAATGCATGCTTTTTCAACCGTTCGCTGCCCACACCCGCCCGACTAGCATCACCATCCTGGATGGTTCCGACCTAGAATATGTGAACCACTATAAATACCTAGGTGTCTGGCTAGACTGTAAACTTTCCTTCCAGACTCATATTAAACATCTCCAATCCAAAATCAAATTGAGAATTGGCTATCTAATTCGCAAAAAAGCCTCCTTCACTCGCGCCGCCAAACTTACCCTAGTAAAACTGACTTTCCTACCGATCCTCGACTTCGGCGATGTCATCTACAAAATAGCTTCCAACACTCTACTCAGCAAATTGGATGCAGTCTATCACAGTGCCATCCGTTTTGTCACCAAATCACCTTATACCACCCACCACTGCGACCTGTATGCTCTAGTCGGCTGGCCCTCGCTACATATTCGTCACCAGACCCACTGGCTCCAGGTCATCTATAAGTCTATGCTAGGTAAAGCCCAGCCTTATCTCAGTTCACTGGTCATGATAACAACACCCACCCGTAGCACACGCTCCAGCAGGTTTATCTCACTGATCATCCCCAAAGCCAACACCTCATTTGGCCGGCTTTCCTTCCAGTTCTCTGCTGCCAGAGACTGGAAGGAATTGCAAAAATCGCTGAAGTTGGAGACTTTTATTTCCCTCACCAACTTTAAACATCAACTATCTGAGCAGCTAACCGATCGCTGCAGCTGTACATAGTCCATCTGTAAATAGGCCACCCAATCTACCTACCTCATCCCCATACTATTTTTATTTTATTTACTTTTCTGCTCTTTTGCACGCCAGTATCTCTACTTGCACATCATCATCTGCTCATTTATCACTCCAGTGTTAATCTACTAAATTGTAATGATTTGCTCCTATCTCATGCCTTTTGCATACACTGTATATAGACTTTCTTTTTTCTACTGTGTCATTGACTTGTTTGTGTTATTGTCTTGTTTATTGTTTACTCCATGTGTAACTCTGTCACACTGCTTTGCTTTATCTTGATCAGGTCGCAGTTGCAAATGAGAACTTGTTCTCAACTGGCCTACCTGGTTAAATAAAGGTGATCTTGTCTACCTGGTTAAATAAAGGTGATCTGGTCTACCTGGTTAAATAAAGGTGATCTGGCCTACCTGGTTAAATAAAGGTGATCTGGTCTACCTGGTTAAATAAAGGTGATCTGGCCTACCTGGTTAAATAAAGGTGATCTGGTCTACCTGGTTAAATAAAGGTGATCTGGCCTACCTGGTTAAATAAAGGTGATCTGGTCTACCTGGTTAAATAAAGGTCATCTGGTCTACCTGGTTAAATAAAGGTGATCTGGCCTACCTGGTTAAATAAAGGTGATCTGGCCTACCTGGTTAAATAAAGGTGAAATAAAACAATTAATACAAATATATATACATATATAGTCTCTGGTCAAAAACAGTGTCCTATATAGTTTATATAATTTGTACTACCATTAAATGTCAGTTATTGTGAAAAACGGAGTTTAAAATGCTCTTGGCTGAGGTGTATGCAAACTGTACATTTGAGCAGCATACAGGACAAACAAACTGGTTTAGTGGGAAAAATATTCAAACGGACTACAGGCAATGTATTGGAAAACTTCTAACAGATTTTGTTCTTAAATACCAGAAAAGTAAGATTGCTAATATTTCTAAAATCATAATATGTACGTCTTCATGACAGAAGTTAAAAGATATTATATCCCAGTATCTTCTGTGATCTCTTTCTCTCTCTCAGACACACACAGGTGATATAGGAGGTTGTAAATGTTGACATTGACGGTGATAAGTACTATTGTTGATATTTAGTTCAAGGTCTTAAAAGTCCGGCTTGTGTTCTGTTTGTAACACTAAATGACACATCACTGACAGAAGGAAACGGTTACCATGAGAGTGAAGCCAACAACACAGGAAGCCACAGAGAAAGCAGCTGTGCTACTGACATGCTGAGACCCATAAAGTCAGACAGCAGCCCTCCCACCGATGCTCCGCCCAATGCCAATCAACCTTCAGAGACGGAAGAGAAAGTGATAAATCTCACTGGCTCTTTTTCCTGGCTCATTTGAAGTCAACGAAATTAGCAGAACAGACCCAGCTACTATCGCAATTGGTGTTTATGGGAGAACTACCCCTTAAGCAGAGCCTGGAACGGTGACCAACGTAAATGGACAACGGTAAACAGCGTCTTCATTTACCTGAAACGTAATAAAGCCCTTTTTTTTAACATAGTCGTTGACATTCAGAGAGCTGACATTCTGAGCCTCAGGTTGTTAGAGTAACTTATCTCTGTCAGACTTTTATACACCCTCTTTGATACAATCTTACCCAAATGTATGATGGGGGTCTGCCACAACTTCTGGACCCAGCGCCCCCCACCTGACGCCCATGATGCCCAGCCCCTCATCGCTAAACAATGGTGAGCCACAGAGGGAGAGGGGTGGGGGGGGGACTTCTCTTCTAAACATCGAACATTCAAATAAAATCTAGTGCATGATGTTGATTGATTGTATATAGTATGATGAAGTGAACATAGTTCAAATGTAAAAAGAAAAACCATCTTATATCTTACTAACTATAAAATATATTAACTTCCATTGTGAATTTAAACCAACGTAAGGAGTAATGAATCAAATAGAGAAACAGTGGTCAGACACTGACAGTAGATGTATTTTTCTCAACCTTGTGTTTCAGCAGTACTGATGATAGCCAGAAGGGGGCAGACAGAACACAGCTCAAAAAGAGACGCTGGTGTCGCAACAGCTGCCTTGGCCTGTTTCTGTTCCTGGTCGTGATGATGACTGTGGTCATCCTGGAAGTTGACCTCAAAGAACAGATCTCACCTTCAACAACCAAGCCAGCAGCAAACATGTCCCGAGGACCGTACCATGTACAATACCCACATGAGTACTCCTTCATCCTGGATGAGCCAGAGAAATGCCGGGAGCAGAGCCCCTTCCTGGTTCTGATGGTGCCAGTGGCGCCTATAACAGGGAGGCCCGTGAGGCCGTCCGCAGGACTTGGGGCAGTGAGAGGCAGGTACTGGGCAGAGAGGTCTGTCTGTTCTTCCTGCTGGGACTGCCCAGTGGAGAGGAGACAGAGCAGCTCCAGGAGAAGGTGCTGCAGGAGAGCAAAGAGCACCAGGATCTGCTGCAGAGCGACTTCATAGACAGCTACAAAAACCTGACCATCAAGACCATGGTGATGATGGAGTGGCTGAGCTCTCGCTGCCCCAACGCCTCCTACGCCATGAAGATCGACTCAGACATGTTCCTCAACGTGAACACCTTGGTCAACATGCTGCTTCACGCTCCAACGCAGAACTACATGACTGGACTAGTGGCACAATTGGCCGCCGTTCTAAGAGACCATAACTCCAAATGGTACCTTCCAAAGGAGGTGTTTCCTGAACCAGTATACCCACCTTATGCTCTGGGCCTGGGCTATGTCTTCACCTTAGACCTCCCCAGGAAGCTGGTGGAGGCGTCCAGGCATGTTAAAGCCGTCTACATAGAGGATGTGTATCTGGGACTGTGTATGAGACACCTGGGCATCCGGCCTACTGACCCCCCCAGTGGAAACCTTTTTCAGGGGTATGCAGGAGCCCAGGACCGCTGTCACTACATGGCTGTTATCACGACCATCCTCGACACTCCTCAGGAGCTTCTGGACATATGGAGAAACTTGCACCAACCTGGGCCTGTCTGTTATTGAAAACAACACTCTGGGAAAGACAAATAGCCTTGAGGTTAGAGCGTTGGGCCAATAACCCAAAGGGTGGTGGTTCCAATCCCAGAGCTGACAAAATGGCAAATCTGTCACTGTGCCCTTGAGCAAGCACTTAACCCCAGTGCTCCATGGGAGCTGGACAATGGTGTCCCTCACCGGGACCTCGCTCCCTGTGGGTGTCTTGTTTGAGCTGTGACTTTCTATTGGATGCTTTTCTCTGGGTGTGGTAGAGATGGATTGCCTTATCTCTGTGTTTCTGGGGGTGTGGTAGAGAAGGGTCACCTTATCCCTGTGTTTATGTGGGTGTGGTAGAGAAGGGTCACCTTATCTCTGTGTTTGTGGGGGTGTGGTAGAGAAGGGTCACCTTATCTCTGTGTTTCTGTGGGTGTGGTAGAGAAGGATCACCTTATCTCTGTGTTTCTGTGGGTGTGGTAGAGAAGGGTCACCTTATCTCTGTCTTTCTGTGGGTGTGGTAGAGAAGGGTCACCTTATCCCTGTGTTTCTGTGGGTGTGGTAGAGAAGGATCACCTTATCCCTGTGTTTCTGTGGGTGTGGTAGAGAAGGGTCACCTTATCTCTGTCTTTCTGTGGGTGTGGTAGAGAAGGGTCACCTTATCCCTGTGTTTCTGTGGGTGTGGTAGAGAAGGATCACCTTATCCCTGTGTTTCTGTGGGTGTGGTAGAGAAGGGTCACCTTATCTCTGTGTTTCTCTGGGTGTGGTAGAGAAGGATCACCTTATCTCTGTGTTTCTGTGGGTGTGGTAGAGAAGGGTCACCTTATCCCTGTGTTTCTGTGGGTGTGGTAGAGAAGGGTCACCTTATCTCTGTGTTTCTCTGGGTGTGGTAGAGAAGGATCACCTTATCTCTGTGTTTGTGGGGGTGTGGTAGAGAAGGGTCACCTTATCCCTGTGTTTCTGTGGGTGTGGTAGAGAAGGGTCACCTTATCCCTGTGTTTCTGTGGGTGTGGTAGAGAAGGGTCACCTTATCTCTGTGTTTCTCTGGGTGTGGTAGAGAAGGATCACCTTATCTCTGTGTTTGTGGGGGTGTGGTAGAGAAGGGTCACCTTATCCCTGTGTTTCTGTGGGTGTGGTAGAGAAGGGTCACCTTATCTCTGTGTTTCTGTGGGTGTGGTAGAGAAGGGTCACATTATCTCTGTGTTTGTGGGGGTGTGGTAGAGAAGGGTCACCTTATCCCTGTGTTTCTGGGGGTGTAGTAGAGAAGGGTCACCTTATCTCTGTGTTTCTGTGGGTGTGGTAGAGAAGGGTCACCTTATCCCTGTGTTTCTGTGGATGTGGTAGAGAAGGGTCACCTTATCTCTGTGTTTCTGTGGGTGTGGTAGAGAAGGGTCACCTTATCTCTGTGTTTCTGTGGGTGTGGTAGAGAAGGGTCACCTTATCCCTGTGTTTCTGTGGGTGTGGTAGAGAAGGATCACCTTATCCCTGTGTTTCTGTGGGTGTGGTAGAGAAGGGTCACCTTATCTCTGTGTTTCTGTGGGTGTGGTAGAGAAGGGTCACCTTATCTCTGTGTTTCTGTGGGTGTGGTAGAGAAGGGTCACCTTATCCCTGTGTTTCTGTGTGTGTGGTAGAGAAGGGTCACATTATCTCTGTGTTTCTGTGGGTGGTGGAAAAGGTACTTAATCATCATACTGTAGTAGATGGCACTATTCTCTAGTTAATTTTTTATTTTTATTTTTTTTACAGATAGCCAGGGGCACACTCCAACACTGAGACATAATTTACAAACAAAGCATTTGTGTTTAGTGAGTCCTCCAGATCAGAGTCAGTAGGGATGACCAGGGATGTTCTCTGTTTAGTGAGTCCTCCAGATCAGAGTCAGTAGAGCTGACCAGGGATGTTCTCTGTTTAGTGAGTCCGCCAGATTAGAGACAGTAGAGCTGACCAGGGATGTTCTCTGTTTAGTGAGTCCTCCAGATCAGAGACAGTAGGGATGACCAGGGATGTTCTCTGTTTAGTGAGTCCGCCAGATCAGTCAGTAGGGATGACCAGGGATGTTCTCTGTTTAGTGAGTCCGCCAGATTAGAGACAGTAGGGATGACCAGGGATGTTCTCTGTTTAGTGAGTCCGCCAGATCAGAGACAGTAGGGATGACCAGGGATGTTCTCTTTTAGTGAGTCCTCCAGATCAGATGCAGTAGGGATGACCAGGGATGTTCTCTGTTTCGTGAGTCTTCCAGATCAGAGACAGTCGGGATGTTCTCTTGATAGTTGTGTGAATTGGACCATTTTCCTGTCCTGCTAAGTGTTCAAAATGTATTGACTATTTTTGGATGTCGGGGAAAATGTATGGAGTCAAAATAACATTCTTTTCTTTAGGAATGTAGTGAAGTAAAAGTAAAAGTTGTCAAAAATGACCATATTAGAGACACATATTTCCCTCAGATTACACAGACCCACAAAGAATTTGAAAACAAATCCAATTTTTGATAATCTGTCGTTCTGTCCCTTGAACAAGTCAGTTAACCCACTGTTCCTAGGCCGTCATTGAAAATAAGAATTTGTACTTAACTGACTTGCCTGGTCAAATAAAAATATCTACTGGGTGAAATACCACAATGTGACATCACAGCAGCAAGACGAGTGACTTTTAAACACAAGAAAAGGGCAAACCAGTGAAGAACAAACACCATTGTAAATACGACCCATATTTATGCTTATTTATTTTCCCTTTTGTACTTGAACTATTTCCACATCATTACAACACTGTATATAGACATAATATGAGCTGACAATATGGCAAATCTGTTGCTGTGCCCTTGAGCAAGGCACTTAACCCCAGTGCTCCATGGGTGCTGGACAACGGTGTCCCTATCCGTGACCCCGCCCCTTTGGGTGTCCTGGGGGCGGTTGGGATATGAAGAAACACATTACCATTACACACCTGTGAGTAACAGGACAAATATACCCCCCCCCCCATACTATTTCAACTCCTGTGTTTTACCTTACTGACGTTCAGTGTCCAGAAACCAAGACAACAGTCACAGCTCAAACAACACAACAGTCACAGCTCAAACAACACACCAGTCACAGCTCAAACAACACACCAGTCACAGCTCAAACAACACAACAGTCACAGCTCAAACAACACACCAGTCACAGCTCAAACAACACAACAGTCACAGGTCAAACAACACAACAGTCACAGCTCAAACAACACACCAGTCACAGCTCAAACAACAACAGTCACAGCTCAAACAACACAACAGTCACAGCTCAAACAACACAACAGTCACAGCTCAAACAACACACCAGTCACAGCTCAAACAACACACCAGTCACAGCTCAAACAACACAACAGTCACAGCTCAAACAACACACCAGTCACAGCTCAAACAACACAACAGTCACAGCTCAAACAACACAACAGTCACAGCTCAAACAACACACCAGTCACAGCTCAAACAACACAACAGTCACAGCTCAAATAACACAACAGCACAAACTACACAACCAAATCAAATTTTATTTGTCACATACACATGGTTAGCAGATGTTAATGCGAGTGTAGTGAAATGCTTGTGCTCCTAGTTCCGACAATGCAGTAATAACCAACAAGTAATCTAACTAACAATTCCCCAACTACTACCTTATACACACACACAAGTGTAAAGGGATGAAGAATATGTACATAAAGATGAATGCAGTCTCAGAGGTTTGAAGTGACTAAACGCCGCAGACAGGAAGGGGTGTAGACAGAGACAGTGTGACAGTTCAATCGTTACTTCCCCTATCATTTACTGTAAAAGGAAGTCAGCGTTTGGGAGACTGAGACGCACGATGCTGAGGAGGAATTCCGAATGGCATCTTGTCCTCTATATATAGTCTCTGGTCAACAAAATAGTGTTCGATATAGGGGATAAATTACATCTTGTCCTCTATATATAGTCTCTGGTCAACAAAATAGTGTTCTATATAGTGGATAAATTACATCTTGTCCTCTATATATAGTCTCTGGTCAACAAAATAGTGTTCTATATAGTGGATAAATTACATACATCTTGTCCTCTATATATAGTCTCTGGTCAACAAAATAGTGTTCTATATAGGGGATAAATTACATCTTGTCCTCTATATATAGTCTCTGGTCAACAAAATAGTGTTCTATATAGGGGATAAATTACATCTTGTCCTCTATATATAGTCTCTGGTCAACAAAATAGTGTTCTATATAGTGGATAAATTACATCTTGTCCTCTATATATAGTCTCTGGTCAACAAAATAGTGTTCTATATAGGGATAAATTACATCTTGTCCTCTATATATAGTCTCTAGTCAACAAAATAGTGTTCTATATAGGGGGTAAATTACATCTTGTCCTCTATATATAGTCTCTGGTCAACAAAATAGTGTTCTATATAGGGGATAAATTACACCTTGTCCTCTATATATAGTCTCTGGTCAACAAAATAGTGTTCTATATAGTCTCTGGTCAACAAAATAGTGTTCTATATAGGGGATAAATTACATCTTGTCCTCTATATATAGTCTCTGATCAACAAAATAGTGTTCTATATAGTGGATAAATTACACTTTGTCCTCTATATATAGTCTCTGGTCAACAAAATAGTGTTCTATATAGGGGATAAATTACATCTTGTCCTCTATATATAGTCTCTGGTCAACAAAATAGTGTTCTATATAGGGGTAAATTACACCTTGTCCTCTATATATAGTCTCTGGTCAACAAAATAGTGTTCTATATATGGGATAAATTACACCTTGTCCTCTATATATAGTCTCTGGTCAACAAAATAGTGTTCTATATAGGGGATAAATTACACCTTGTCCTCTATATAGTCTCTGATCAACAAAATAGTGTTCTATATATGGGATAAAAAGTAGTGTATTATATAGGGAATAGGGTGCCACTGAGACAATAGTGCACATGGATGAGAACGATAAACGACACTGATCATTTGGTTCACAGTAGTTTACCGACAGATCAGGATCACCCTGGTTTGAGAGAACTTCAGGATTTCATTTATTTACCAGGCAAGTCAATTCAGAACAAATTCTTATTTTCAACGGCAGCCTAGGAACAGTGGGTAAACTGCCTTGTTCAGGGGAACAGTGGGTGAACTGCCTTGTTCAGTTGAACAGTGGGTGAACTGCCTTGTTCAGGGGAACAGTGGGTTAACTGCCTTGTTCAGGGGAACAGTGGGTTAACTGACTTGTTCAGGGGAACAGTGGGTTAACTGCCTTGTTCAGGGGAACAGTGGGTTAACTGCCTTGTTCAGGGGAACAGTGGGTTAAATGCCTTGTTCAGGGGAACAGTGGGTTAACTGACTTGTTCAGGGGAACAGTGGGTTAACTGCCTTGTTCAGGGGGCAAAACGACAGATTTTAACCTTGTCAGCTCAGGGATTTGATCTTGCAAACTTTCGGTTACTAGTCCAATGCTATAACCACTAGGCTACCTGCCGCCCCAGAATGGTGTATGTACTCTGAAATAAAGTTATTTTTTTATACAACTGGACATGAATAATTGTAGATGTAAGGCCTACATCAAATATGATTCTATGTTGCCTATTTGTTTACCACTGTCAACAATGGAAAGCAATTTTCGTTGAATATATTGACTTGGTTTTCATCCTGTATTTGAATATATACGTGGTTTGTTGTCCACATCCATGTGCTCTTTATTAAGATGTTGGCTAGATGTCTACTCTCTCCTTGATCAACAGGGCTTGGTTTGGCCTGGCCCAACTGTCCTGTTCCAAGTTCCCTGTCTAAATCCACCAAGACACATTCAGCCGGGCGGTTGCCCGGAAACACAGCCTGGTCTCATAGACTGGACGTGACATAGTAAAGGTAAAAACACCAAGACACATTCAGCCGGGCGGTTGCTCGGAAACACAGCCTGGTCTCATAGACTGGACATGACATAGTAAAGGTAAAAACACCAAGACATATTCAGCCGGGCGGTTGCCCGGAAACACAGCCTGGTCTCATAGACTGGACGTGACATAGTAAATGTAAAAACACCAAGACACATTCAGCCAGGCGGTTGCCCGGAAACACAGCCTGGTCTCATAGACTGGACGTGACATAGTGAATGTAAAAAAAAACAGACATTCAAATTAGAATGATATGTTATGTTTGGTATGGTTACATAAGACAGAAGGTTAGTCAAGTCAGAAACGAGAGGAGGGTGGCTGGTCGGGGTGGATGTGCAACGTGAACCGCTAGCAACCGAAAGGTTATGTGTTTGAATGTCATCACGGATTAGCACCTTTTCAACCACTTACTACTTTTTAGCTACATGCACAGTCTTTCCAGCAATGGATCACTCAGAAAGATATTTAGTGTAAAATCGACTCAATGGTTATAAATGAGGCCCATGATCCCCCACTGAACACTGTCTCATCATCATGTCCCTTAGCTTATCTCCCCTTCAGAAGAGTCCTGATGGACTGACTCATGAGATTATTAGTTTATCTCCCCTTCAGTGTGTGTGAGAAAGAGAGAGAGAGAGAAATAGATACATACACACAGTTGAAGATGTGGGAGTTCTACCTGTTCACACATGAAAATAATAAAACACTCCATTCACTGCCTCTGCCAGACTGTGGCCCGTGCTGATGGACGACAACAGAGAGCTACATGAGCCTTTGCCACTCAACCTGAGCCAACCTGATGATATGGCTCAAAGGTGAAGCATAGCTCAAACATTAACTAGACAGGCCCAGGTGGAAGCATAGCTCAAACATTAACTAGACAGGCCCAGGTGGAAGCATAGCTCAAACATTAACTAGACAGGCCCAGGTGGAAGCATAGCTCAAACATTAACTAGACAGGCCCAGGTGGAAGCATAGCTCAAACATTAACTAGACAGGCCCAGGTGGAAGCATAGCTCAAACATTAACTAGACAGGCCCAGGTGGAAGCATAGCTCAAACATTAACTAGACAGGCCCAGATGGAAGCATAGCTCAAACATTAAGTAGACAGGCCCAGGTGGAAGCATAGCTCAAACATTAACTAGACAGGCCCAGGTGGAAGCATAGCTCAAACATTAACTAGACAGGCCCAGGTGGAAGCATAGCTCAAACATTAACTAGACAGGCCCAGGTGGAAGCATAGCTCAAACATTAACTAGACAGGCCCAGGTGGAAGCATAGCTCAAACATTAACTAGACAGGCCCAGGTGGAAGCATAGCTCAAACATTAACTAGACAGGCCCAGGTGGAAGCATAGCTCAAACATTAACTAGACAGGCCCAGGTGGAAGCATAGCTCAAACATTAACTAGACAGGCCCAGGTGGAAGCATAGCTCAAACATTAACTAGACAGGCCCAGGTGGAAGCATAGCTCAAACATTAACTAGACAGGCCCAGGTGGAAGCATAGCTCAAACATTAACTAGACAGGCCCAGGTGGAAGCATAGCTCAAACATTAACTAGACAGGCCCAGGTGGAAGCATAGCTCAAACATTAACTAGACAGGCCCAGGTGGAAGCATAGCTCGAACATTAACTAGACAGGCCCAGGTGGAAGCATAGCTCAAACATTAACTAGACAGGCCCAAGTGGAAGCATAGCTCAAACATTAACTAGACAGGCCCAGGTGGAAGCATAGCTCAAACATTAACTAGACAGGCCCAGGTGGAAGCATAGCTCAAACATTAACTAGACAGGCCCAGGTGGAAGCATAGCTCAAACATTAACTAGACAGGCCCAGGTGGAAGCATAGCTCAAACATTAACTAGACAGGCCCAGGTGGAAGCATAGCTCAAACATTAACTAGACAGGCCCAGGTGGAAGCATAGCTCAAACATTAACTAGACAGGCCCAGGTGGAAGCATAGCTCAAACATTAACAAGCCAGGCCCAGGTGGAAGCATAGCTCAAACATTAACTAGACAGGCCCAGGTGGAAGCATAGCTCAAACATTAACTAGACAGGCCCAGGTGGAAGCATAGCTCAAACATTAACTAGACAGGCCCAGGTGGAAGCATAGCTCAAACATTAACTAGACAGGCCCAGGTGGAAGCATAGCTCAAACATTAACTAGACAGGCCCAGGTGGAAGCATAGCTCAAACATTAACTAGACAGGCCCAGGTGGAAGCATAGCTCAAACATTAACTAGACAGGCCCAGGTGTTGTGCAGACAGGTGCTTTGCTTTCACTCGTGGTTTTACACACAGACGGTATAACTCACTTCATACGGGACAATCTGGAAGAAAGAAAGGAATCCACAAACACAGGTACATAATGATATGTAAAAAACAGACTTGTCTGGGCAGGAAGGAGGTACGTAATGATATGTAAAACAGACTTGTCTGGGCAGGAAGGGGAGGTACGTAATGATATGTAAAACAGACTTGTCTGGGCAGGAAGGGGAGTTACATA
This sequence comes from Oncorhynchus masou masou, assembly GCF_036934945.1. Classification (NCBI taxonomy): domain Eukaryota; kingdom Metazoa; phylum Chordata; class Actinopteri; order Salmoniformes; family Salmonidae; genus Oncorhynchus; species Oncorhynchus masou. The sequence goes on from NW_027015471.1 coordinate 209,036, forward strand.
ATGATATGTAAAACAGACTTGTCTGGGCAGGAAGGGGAGGTACATAATGATATGTAAAACAGACTTGTCTGGGCAGGAAGGGAGGTACATAATGATATGTAAAACAGACTTGTCTGGGCAGGAAGGGGAGGTACATAATGATATGTAAAACAGACTTGTCTGGGCAGGAAGGGGAGGTACGTAATGATATGTAAAACAGACTTGTCTGGGCAGGAAGGGGAGGTACATAATGATATGTAAAACAGACTTGTCTGGGCTGGAAGGGGAGGTACATAATGATATGTAAAACAGACTTGTCTGGGCAGGAAGGGGAGGTACATAATGATATGTAAAACAGACTTGTCTGGGCAGGAAGGAGGTGCATAATGGTATGTAAAACAGACTTGTCTGGGCAGGAAGGGGAGGTACATAATGATATGTAAAACAGACTTGTCTGGGCAGGAAGGGGAGGTACATAATGATATGTAAAACAGACTTGTCTGGGCAGGAAGGAGGTACATAATGATATGTAAAACAGACTTGTCTGGGCTGGAAGGGGAGGTACATAATGATATGTAAAACAGACTTGTCTGGGCAGGAAGGGGAGCGGAGGTACATCATGATATGTAAAGGTGGAAGAAACGCTCACTAATTTAAGCGAGGTGCCGGCTAGCGGAGTAGAACACCTACAAAAATTAAGGACAGCCGCACACTCCAGGAGCTCAGATGCAAAAAATGTCCATCGTTTTCGACAGACAAGCTGTCTTCATCAGCGTATAATGGCAAACACTGCGGGGTGACTCGTTTATAAAGTGTCAAAAGAAAACACACAGGTGTCTGTAATCATGGCCAGGTGTGGCCTGATATCATTGGTTCATTCTCATATATTAAAATAGCATACAAAAAAACGGATAGCGTACGATCATAGATACAATTCGCCTTCAAGAATTTACGATGAAACGCAAAAACACACTAATCACATGAATGGCTTCAGATCAAAGTCTACGTTGAGACCGGAGGGAGCAAAGGTCTATATATTAAAGATCCAGGCAGCCTCTCGTTTTAATAATAAATCGTCGAGGTCACACCTCTCCTGGGGAGGGTGACATGTTCGATGCCAATATAACTTAGAGACGAAATCGAGTGGTTTTGCTTCCAAAAGTGGGCAGCACCTGGGTAAGTCGAGTTTTTGCACCTCATGGTGCTACGATGCTCTGAGATACATACTTTTAACTTGAGCTTTGAGGTCTGCTTAATATAGAGGAAAGAATGTTGCCTCCAATGTAATTGTCTGCATCATTTCCAATCACCCATATCTTCATACACGCATGGATACATATACACATATATACATACCTATACCTATATATACACATACATACCTACACCTATATATACACATATATACATATACATACACATACCTATATAGATAAATATACACATATATACCTACACATACCTATATAGATAAATATACACATATATACCTACACATACCTATATATACCTACACATACCTATATAGACATACATAAACACATATATACATACACATACCTATATAGACATATATATACACACATATATACATACACATATATACATACACATACCTATATAGACATACATAAACACATATATACATACACATAAATATATAGATAAATATACACATATATACCTACACATACCTATATATACCTACACATACCTATATATACATACACATACCTGTATAGACATACATATACACATATATACCTATATATACCTACACATACCTATATAGACATACATATACACATATATACCTACACATACCTACAGTGCCTTGCGGAAGTATTCGGCCCCCTTGAACTTGAACCCCTGAACATATCCAGGTGTTAGAATGGCCAAGTCAAAGTCCAGACCTGAATCAAATCGAGAATCTGTGGAAAGAACTGAAAACTGCTGTTCACAAATGCTCTCCATCCAACCTCACTGAGCTTGAGCTGTTTTGCAAGGAGGAATGGGAAAAAAATTCAGTCTCTCGATGTGCAAAACTGATAGAGACATACCCCAAGCGACTTACAGCTGTAATCGCAGCAAAAGGTGGCGCTACAAAGTATTAACTTAAGGGGGCTGAATAATTTTGCACGCCCAATTTTTCAGTTTTTGATTTGTTAAAAAAGTTTGAAATGTCCAATAAATGTCGTTCCACTTCATGATTGTGTCCCACAATTGTTGTTGATTCTTCACAAAAAAATACAGTTTTATATCTTTATGTTTGAAGCCTGAAATGTGTCAAAAGGTCGCAAAGTTCAAGGGGGCCGAATACCTTTGCAAGGCACTGTACCTATATAGACATATATATACACATATATACATACACATACCTATATAGATATACATATACACATATATGCATACACATACCTATATAGATAAATATACACATATATACCTATATAGACATACATATAGACATATACATACCTATATAGATATACATACACATACCTATATAGATATACATATACACATATATGCATACACATACCTATATAGATAAATATACACATATATACATACACATACCTATATAGACATACATATACACATATATACATACACATACCTATATACATACCTATATAGACATACATATAGACATATACAATATACATACACATTACAATTTGTAAGTCGCTCTGGATAAGAGCGTCTGCTAAATGACTTAAATGTAAATGTAATATACATACCTATATAGATATACATACACATACCTATATACATATACAAATATATACATACACATACCTACAGTGGGGCAAAAAAGTATTTAGTCAGCCACCAATTGTGCAAGTTCTCCCACTTAAAAAGATGAGAGAGGCCTGTAATTTTCATCATAGGTACACTTCAACTATGACAGACAAAATGGGGGAAAAAAATCCAGAAAATCACATTGTAGGATTTTTAATGAATTTATTTGCAAATTATGATGGAAAAGGCTCAGATTATTGAGGGGCATTCCTGCTCTTGGTCTCTGACCATCATTTTGGCTGCATACAGACCAGTTACAGCAGGCACATAAAACAGTTAGGGACTTCTCCTTAGTATCTGGGTCATTCAGGTGGGTGTCTAGGGTATAGGGTCATGGACCGTACCATTAAAATAGGATCATAAATAAATTATTAGATATAAATTATTTTAAAAATGTAGTTCCCCATGATAGGACAATAACAAATCAAACGTATCATCTATTTTAAAACTGTTCCACCATGATAGGACAATAAATAAACAAGACGTATAATTCATTATAAAAGTATATCCGTCATCTGAACAGCATTGAAAGCTCTCTCACACCCTGGCCCACAGCAATACATTGGCTCTGGGATATGCAACCATTTCATTACTCAATCACTCAACTTACAAACATAAATAAAAATAAACACACACCACACATTATGTGCTTTCTGTTTACTTCGTTTTTATCTTCACTATGTTGAATTAGTGCTTGTGTGTTCAGTTAGTTATATGTGAAGATATATAGAAAATCTATATTTTTTATTGTATTGTTACAATCCATAACTGGGCTAGAATTGTGTTTATTTTCCTCATCTATGAGAACTTTGTAATTTTTAAAATAACAATGGAGTGGTCTTTGTGTCTCTGAACAACTGGTTATCAATATATAGTTTATCGACGACGAGAGCTACTCGTTTCGCTTTTAATCGATTTTCTTTGAAAATTGGATACATAACTTTGCGCCGTTCTGCAATTTCCTTCGGAAACTGATCATTCAGCCAATTTTGGTCCCAGCAAGTCTTTTATCAAGGCTTTTAACCATTGTTTTATATTTCAATTAAGCAACTTTGGCAACGATTGAGCGGTTTTACCTTTGGTCTCTCTGTCCGAAGCGGTGTACACGTTCAAATTGGATTTTGTCGATAACTTCGCGTGGGATCTGAAGCGCTGTAAGGAGGAACTCTCTAACTACAGATTGAGGAACTTCCCTTCTTTCTCCTCGATACCTGTAAGTACCCGATTCTCTCTCGTGGATCTAGTTTGTATGTCCAGTAAGGCTTCCCTCAGAACGGTGTTCTCCTTTTTAATTTAATTCATTTCGGTTTCAATCTTATTGACTGTCCCTTTCAGCTTGTGTGTTTCCTTCTCCAATGTCGCAGCTTTTTCATCACTCATCTCGAGGCCTTCAACTCTTTTATATCCTTACGAACTAATTCAAGTATACCCAGGTTTATTGATTTTAACAGATCGATTTTGACCTTTACCATTCCCGGTGGTGAAAATATTAAGTCGTCTGTGTCTGTAGAAGTCACGTTTCCGTATTGAAATCGGTTCCCCTGTCTTACTCTTCGTCATGTTTGGGTGTTGCTTGTTTTCGTAATCTTTTTCGATAATATCTTTGTTTTGTGTTATTATCCAGATTGAAGGTTATCACCCACCAGATTTTGTAGTGCTAATATTTTAGTCTAACTTGCCAATATTGAATATTACGTTTTATCTTCAGGTGCTCTACATAACTTCGTTCAGTCCGCCATTACCTTTGCGTAATTGGCATTCTATCCACATTATTTTTTTACCACAAGGACAAGTTAAAAGATAAATATTTGCTTTAGTGGAGCAAGTGATAACACCTTTGATTGGGATGTGTTTCACTGTTTGGGCGCTATATTCATTCATGTTTTTCATGTTATATTTATATCTGAATATTAACCAATGAGATCAGGCCACACCCGGCCATGATTACAGACACCTGAGTGTGTTTTTTAACACTTTATAAACGAGTCACCCCGCAGTGTTTGTCATTATACCCGGATGAAGACAGCTTGTCTGTCGAAAACGGTGGACATTTTTTTATTGCATCTGAGCTCCTATTCTGCAGCTCTTCTTTGTTTGTTTACAGAATTATATGTAAAACAGACTTGTATGGGCAAGAAGGGGAGGGTAGAGGTGAGATACATTCACACATGGATCCATGTGTCATTGTTAATGTAGTAACAGGAAGTGAATTGAGCCTGATCCAGGTAGACGCTACAGCAGCCACACTCAATAGGGGTATCGCGGAACGGACCCAGAATGGGGTCAATACGGTCCCCACTGTAATTATTTTAATGATTGTTATTATTATTATTATTTTTAACGAAGTTAGTCGAGCTTTCAACTTTCTGTTGTAGAGAGTTATAGCAACACAATGCACAAGGTCCAGTGACACAGTGTAGAATTGCACAAGTTGTTGTCCTCTTGTTACGCCACCGAGTAGTTGTCCTCTTGTTACGCCACCGAGTAGTTGTCCTCTTGTTACGCCACCGAGTAGTTGTCCTCTTGTTACGCCACCGAGTAGTTGTCCTCTTGTTACGCCACCGAGTAGTTGTCCTCTTGTTACGCCACCGAGTAGTTGTCCTCTTGTTACGCCACCGAGTAGTTGTCCTCTTGTTACGCCACCGAGTAGTTGTCCTCTTGTTACGCCACCGAGTAGTTGTCCTCTTGTTACGCCACCGAGTAGTTGTCCTCTTGTTACGCCACCGAGTAGTTGTCCTCTTGTTACGCCACCGAGTAGTTGTCCTCTTGTTACGCCACCGAGTAGTTGTCCTCTTGTTACGCCACCGAGTAGTTGTCCTGTTGTTACGCCACCGAGTAGTTGTCCTCTTGTTACGCCACCGAGTAGTTTTCCTCTTGTTACGCCACCAAGTAGTTTTCCTCTTGTTACGCCACCGAGTAGTTGTCCTCTTGTTACGCCACCGAGTAGTTGTCCTCTTGTTACGCCACCGATAGACGTTAGAGAGGTATTTATAACCTGTCAAATTTCAGTTAGAAATTTCAGTAGTTATCGTGTCCAGGTTACGTCCACAGGGGCCTCGAAGGTGTGGTGCTATCTTTTATTTATTTTACCTTTATTTAAAATAGGCAAGTTAGTTAAAGAACAACTTCTTATTTTCAATGCTGGCCTAAAAACCTTTGGTTAACTGCCTTGTTCAGGAGCAGAACGGCAGATTTTTTACCTTGTCAGCTCAGGGATTCAATCTTGCAAACTTTCGGTTACTAGTCCAATGCTCTAACCACTAGGCTAGCTGCCACCCCACAATGTGGTGTGGTATTATGTGGTGTGGTGCCACCACTGCAGAAAAACAGGGATAAGGCGATCCTTCTCTACCACACCCACAGAAATAAAGGGATAAGGCCACCAACAATTCTGAGATTTCCATACCCAGCTACAACATTTTCCGTCAAGATAGAACTGCCAAAGGGGGAGGAGTTGCAGTCTACTGCAGAGAGAGTCTGGCCATGCCTTCCGCCTGGCTACTCCAACCTCGGCCAACAGCTCCGCCCCCCCCGCAGCTCCTCGCCCAAGCCTCTCCAGGTTCTCCTTTACCCAAATCCAGATAGCAGATGTTCTGAAAGAGCTGCAAAACCTGGACCCATACAAATCAGCTGGGCTTGACAATCTGGACCCTCTATTTCTGAAACTATCCGCCGCCATTGTCGCAACCCCTATTACCAGCCTGTTCAACCTCTCTTTCATATCGTCCTGAGATCCCCAAGGATTGAAAGCTGCCGCAGTCATCCCCCTCTTCAAAGGGGAGACACCCTGGACCCAAACTGCTACAGACCGATATCCATCCTGCCCTGCCTATCTAAGGTCTTTGAAAGCCAAATCAACAAACAGGTCACTGATCATCTCGAATCCCACCATACCTTCTCCGCTGTGCAATCTGGTTTCCGAGCCGATCACGGGTGCACCTCAGCCACGCTCAAGGTACTATACGATTTTATAACCGCCATCGATAAAAGACAGTACTGTGCAGCCGTCTTCATCGACCTGGCCAAGGCTTTCGACTCTGTCAATCACCTTATTCTTATCGGCAGACTCACCATTCTCACCATACGCAGACAACACCATTCTGTATACTTCTGGCCCTTCCTTGGGCACTGTGCTAACTTACCTCCAAACGAGCTTCAATGCCATACAACACTCCTTCCGTGGCCTCCAACTGCTCTAAAACGCTAGTAAAACCAATGCATGCTTTTCAACCGTTCGCTGCCCACACCCGCCCGCCCGACTAGCATCACCATCCTGGATGGTTCCGACCTAGAATACGTGGACATCTATAAATACCTAGGTGTCTGGCTAGGCTGTAAACTCTCCTTCCAGACTCATATTAAACATCTCCAATCCAGAATCAAATCTAGAATCGGCAATCTATTTCGCAAGAAAACCTCCTTCACTCACGCCGCCAAACTTACCCCAGTAAAACTGACTATCCCACCGATCCTCGACTTCGGCGATGTCATCTACAAAATAGCTTCCAACACTCTACTCAGCAAATTGGATGCAGTCTATCACAGTGCCATCCGTTTTGTCACCAAATCACCTTATACCACCCACCACTGCGACCTGTATGCTCTAGTCGGCTGGCCCTCGCTACATATTCGTCGCCAGACCCACTGGCTCCAGGTCATCTGTAAGTCTATGCTAAGCAAAGCCGAGCCTTTTCTCAGTTCACTGGTCACGATAACAACACCCACCCGTAGCACACGTTCCAGCAGGTGTATCTCACTGACCATCCCCAAAGCCAACACCTCATTTGGACGGCTTTCCTTCCAGTTCTCTGCTGCCAGAGACTGGAGCGAATTGCAAAAATCACTGAAGTTGGAGACTTTTATTTCCCTCACCAACTTTAAACATCAACTATCTTTTTTAAATTTATTTTACCTTTATTTAACTAGGCAAGTCAGTTAACTCTTGAAACTCCCCATCCCGGATCGTGACTAAAGCCTCAGGCTCATTAGCATAACGCAACGTTAACGATTTCTGAAAATCGCAAATAAAATGAAAATAATGCGTCTGCTCTCAAGCTTAGCCTTTTCTTAACAACACTGTCATCTCAGATTTTCAAAAAATGCTTTTGAACCATAGAAATTGACTAATTTGTGTAAGAGTATGCAAAGCTAGCTTAGCATTTTGAGTAGCATTTAGCACGCAACATTTTCACAAAAACCAGATAACCAAATAAATAAAATCATTTACCTTTGAAGAGCTTCGGATGTTTTCAATGAGGAGACTCTCAGTTACATACCAAATGCGCAGTTTTTCCTGAAAGCGTCTGTGTGTAGGAGAAATCGTTCCGTTTGTACATCGCATCTGGCTACCGAAACGAACCGAAAATTCAGTCACCTACAACGTCAAACTTTTCCGAATTAACTCCATAATATCGACCGAAACATGGCAAATGTTGTTTGGAATCAATCCTCAAGGTGTTTTTTCACATATCTCTCCATTGATATATCGTTCGTGGAAGCTTGCTTTCCTCTCTGAATCCCATGGAAAAATACTTGCAGCTGACTTTTGCGCACCAATTTCGGCGCAGGACACCGGGCGGACACGTGGTAAATGTGGTCTCTTATGGTCAATCTTCCAATGATCTGCCTACAAATACCTCACAATGCTGCAGACACCTTGGGAACGACAGATAGGGCAGACTTACTCCTCTCGCATTCACAGCCATATAAGGAGACAATGGAAAACAGAGCCTCAAAAATCCTGCTCATTTCCTGGATGCCGTCTCATCTTGGTTTTGCCTGAACCTCACGTTCTAGGGCACGCACAGAAAAATATCTTGGTAGTTCTGGACACGTCAGAGTGTTTTCTTTCGAAAGCTATCAATTATATGCATAGTCGAGCATCTTTTTGTGACAAAATATCTTGTTTAAAACGGGAGCGTTTTCATCCAAAAATGAAATAGTGCCCCCAGAGCATCAAGAGGTTAAGAACAAATTCTTATTTTTAATGACGGCCTAGGAACAGTGGGTTAACTGCCTTGTTCAGGGGCAGAACGACAGATTTGTACCTTGTCAGCTCAGGGATTTGAACTTGAAACCTTCCGGTTACTAGTCCATCGCTCTAACCACTAGGCTACAACGCTCTAACCACTAGGCTACCCTGCCTCCCCGTATCTGAGCAGCTTACCGATCGCTGCAGCTGTACATAGTCCATCTGTAAATAGGCCACCCAATCTACCTACCTCATCCCCATACTGTTTTTATTTTATTTACTTTTCTGCTCTTTTGCACGCCAGTATCTCTACTTGCACGTCATCTGCTCATTTATCACTCCAGTGTTAATCTGCTAATTTGTAATTATTCGCTCCTATCTCATGCCTTTTGCACACACTGTATATAGACTTTCTTTTTTCTACTGTGTCATTGACTTGTTTGTGTTATTGTCTTGTTAATTGTTTACTCCATGTGTAACTCTCACACTGCTTTGCTTTATCTTGGTCAGGTCGCAGTTGCAAATGAGAACTTGTTCTCAACTGGCCTACCTGGTTAAATTAAAACAATCTTACCCAAATGCATGATGGGGGTCTGCCACAACTTCTGGACCCAGCGCCCCCACCTGACGCCCATGATGCCCAGCCCCTCATCACTAAACAATGGTGAGCCACAGAGGGAGAGGGGTGGGGGGAGGGGGACTTCTCTTCTAAACATCGAACATTCAAATAAAATCTAGTGCATGATGTTGATTGATTGTATATAGTATGATGAAGTGAACATAGTTCATATGTAAAAAGAAAAACCATCTTATATCTTACTAACTATAAAATATATTAGCTTCCATTGTGAATTTAAACCAACGTAAGGAGTAATGAATCAAATGGAGAAACAGTGGTCAGACACTGACAGTAGATGTATTTCTCTCAACCTTTGTTTCAGCAGTACTGATGATAGCCAGAAGGGGGCAGACAGAACACAGCTCAAAAAGAGACGCTGGTGTCGCAACAGCTGCCTTGGCCTGTTTCTGTTCCTGGTCGTGATGATGATTGTGGTCATCCTGGAAGTTGACCTCAAAGAACGGATCTCACCTTCAACAACCAAGCCAGCAGCAAACATGTCCCGAGGACCGTACCATGTACCATACCCACATGAGTACTCCTTCATCCTGGATGAGCCAGAGAAATGCCGGGAGCAGAACCCCTTCCTGGTTCTGATGGTGCCAGTGGCGCCCTATAACAGGGAGGCCCGTGAGGCCGTCCGCAGGACTTGGGGCAGTGAGAGGCAGGTACTGGGCAGAGAGGTCCGTCTGTTCTTCCTGCTGGGACTGCCCAGTGGAGAGGAGACAGAGCAGCTCCAGGAGAAGGTGCTGCAGGAGAGCAAAGAGCACCAGGATCTGCTGCAGAGCGACTTCATAGACAGCTACAAAAACCTGACCATCAAGACCATGGTGATGATGGAGTGGCTGAGCTCTCGCTGCCCCAACGCCTCCTACGCCATGAAGATCGACTCAGACATGTTCCTCAACGTGAACACCTTGGTCAACATGCTTCTTCACGCTCCAACGCAAAACTACATGACTGGACTAGTGGCCCGATGGGGAGCTGTTCTAAGAGACCGTAACTCCAAATGGTACCTTCCAAAGGAGGTGTTTCCTGAACCAGTATACCCACCTTATGCTCTGGGCCTGGGCTATGTCTTCACCTTAGACCTCCCCAGGAAGCTGGTGGAGGCGTCCAGGCATGTTAAAGCCGTCTACATAGAGGATGTGTATCTGGGACTGTGTATGAGACACCTGGGCATCCGGCCTACTGACCCCCCAGTGGAAACCTTTTTCAGGGGTATGCAGGAGCCCAGGACCGCTGTCACTACATGGCTGTTATCACGACCATCCTCGACACTCCTCAGGAGCTTCTGGACATATGGAGTAACTTGCACCAACCTGGGCCTGTCTGTTATTGAAAACAACACTCTGGGAAAGACAAATAGCCTTGAGGTTAGAGCGTTGGGCCAATAACCCAAAAGGGTGATGGTTCCAATCCCAGAGCTGACAAAATGGCAAATCTGTCACTGTGCCTTTGAGCAAGCACTTAACCCCAGTGCTCCATGGGAGCTGGACAATGGTGTCCCTCACCGGGACCTCGCTCCCTGTGGGTGTCTTGTTTGAGCTGTGACTTTCTATTGGATGCTTTTCTCTGGGTGTGGTAGAGAGGGATTGCCTTATCTCTGTGTTTCTGTGTGTGTGGTAGAGAAGGGTCACCTTATCTCTGTGTTTCTGCAGTGGTGGAAAAGGTACGCAATCATCATACTTGAGTCATTTTCTATTAAGGTATCTTTACTTTTACTCAAGTAAATGTGAAAGTCCCCCAGTAAAATATGACTTGAGTAAATGTCTAAATGTATTTGGATATAAATGTACTTTTTACTTTTGATAGCAAAGCATAAGTATAAATCAATTCAAATTCCTTATATTAAGCAAACCAGACGGCACTGTTTTCTAGTTTGTTTTAATTTACAGATAGCCAGGGGCACACTCCAACACTGAGACATCATTTACAGATAGCCAGGGTCACACTCCAACACTGAGACATCATTTACAGATAGCCAGGGACACACTCCAACACTGAGACATCATTTACAAACAAAGCATTTGTGTCAAGTGAGTCCTCCAGATCAGAGGCAGTAGGAATGACCAGGGATGTTCTCTTGATAGTTGTGTGAATTGGACCATTTTCATTTTGGGTGTCGGGGAAAATGTATGGAGTCAAAATAACATTATTTTCTTTAGGAATGTGGTGAAGTAAAAGTACAAGTTGTCAAAAATGACCATATTAGAGACACATATTTCCCTCAGATTACACAGACCCACAAAGAATTTGAAAACAAATCCAATTTTTGGTGATGGAGGTAAAACCCAGGCCCCGCGTGTCCCCAGGCACCCTCATTTGTTGACGTCTGTGATCGAAAAAACCTTGGTTTCATGTCAACATCAGAAGCCTCCTCCCTAAGTTATTTTTTTACTCACTACTTTAGCACACTCTGCCAACCCTGATGTCCTTGCCGTGTCTGAATCCTGGCTTAGGAAGGCCACCAACAATTCTGAGATTTCCATACCCAGCTACAACATTTTCCGTCAAGATAGAACTGCCAAAGGGGGAGGAGTTTCAATCTACTGCAGAGAGAGTCTGGAAAGTTCTCATACTTTCCAGGTCTATACCCAAACAGTTTGAACTTCTAATTTTAAAAATTAACCTCTCCAGAAATAAGTCTCTCACTGTTGCCGCCTGCTATCGACCCCCATCCGCTCCCAGCTGTGCCCTGGACACCATTTGTGAATTGATCGCGCCCCATCCAGCTTCAGAGTTCATTCTGTTAGGTGACCTAAACTGGGATATGCTTAACACGCCGTCAGTCCTCCAATCTAAGTTAGATGCCCTCCAATCTCACACAAATCATCAAGGAACCCACCAGGTACAACCCTAAATCCATAAACATGGGCTCCCTCATAGACATTATCCTGACCAATTTGCCCTCCAAATACACCTCCGCTGTTTTCAATCAGGATCTCAGCAATCCCTGCCTCATTGCCTGTACCCGCTATGGGTACGCGGTCAAACGACCACCCCTCATCACTGTCAAACGCTCCTAAAACACTTCTGCGAGCAGGCCTTTCTAATCGACCTGGCCCGGGTATCCTGGAAGGATATTGACCTCATCCCGTCAGTCGAGGATGCCTGGTCGTTCTTTAAAAGTAATTTCCTTACCATCTTAGATAAACATGCCCTGTTCAAAAAATGCAGAACTAAGAACCGAGATAGCACTTGGTTCCCTCCAGACCTGACTGCCCTTGACCAGCACAAAAACATCCTGTGGCGGACTGCCTTAGCATCGAATAGTCCCCACGATATGCAACTCTTCAGGGAAGTCAGGAACCAATACACGCAGTCAGTCAGGAGAGCAAAGGCCAGCTTTTTCAAGCAGAAATTTGCACCCTGTAGTTCTAACTCCAAAAGGTTTTGGGACACTGTAAAGTCCATGGAGAACAAGAGCACCTCCTCCCAGCTGCCGACTGCACTGAGGCTAGGTAACACGGTCACCACTGATAAATCCATGATAATCAAAAATGTCAATAAGCATTTCTCAACAGCTGGCCATGCCTTCCTCCTGGCTCCTCCAACCCCGGCCAACAGCTCCGCCCCCGCAGCTACTCGCCCAAGCGAGACAGCAGATGTTCTGAAAGCGCTGCAAAACCTGGACCCGTACAAATCAGCTGGGCTAGACAATCTGGACCCTCTTTTTCTAAAACAATCCACTGCCATTGTTGCAACCCTATTACCAGCCTGTTCAATCACCTTCATTTCGTCTGAGATCCCTAAAGATTAGAAAGCTGCCGTGGTCATCCCCCTCTTCAAAGGGGTGACACCCTAGACCCAAACTGCTACAGACCTATATCCATCCTGCCTTGCCTATCTAAAGTCTTCGAAAGCCAAGTTAATAAACAGATCACTGACCATTTCGAATCCCACCGTACCTTCTCCGCTGTGCAATCTGGCTTCCGAGACGGTTACAGGTGCACCTCAACCACGCTCAAGGTACTAAACGATATCATAACCGCCATCGAGTAAAGACAGTACTGTGCAGCAACTCTGTCAATCACCGTATTCTTATAGGCAGACTCAATAGCCTTGGTTTTCTAATTACTGCCTCGCCTGGTTCACCAACTACTTTGCAGACAGAGGTCAGTGTGTCAAATCGGAGGGCATGTTGTCCGGACCTCTGGCAGTCTCTATGGGGGTACCAAAGGGTTCAATTCTCGGGCCGACTCTTTTCTCTGTATATATCAATGATGTCGCTCTTGCTGCGGGTGATTCCCTGTTCCACCTCTACACAGACGACACCATTCTGTATACTTCTGGCCCTTCCTTGGACACTGTGCTAACTAACCTCCAAACAAGCTTCAATGCCATACAACACTCCTTCTGTGGCATCCAACTGCTCTAAAACGCTAGTAAAACCAAATGCATGCTTTTTCAACCGTTCGCTGCCCACACCCGCCCGACTAGCATCACCATCCTGGATGGTTCCGACCTAGAATATGTGAACCACTATAAATACCTAGGTGTCTGGCTAGACTGTAAACTCTCCTTCCAGACTCATATTAAACATCTCCAATCCAAAATCAAATTGAGAATTGGCTATCTAATTCGCAAAAAAGACTCCTTCACTCACGCCGCCAAACTTACCCTAGTAAAACTGACTTTCCTACCGATCCTCGACTTCGGCGATGTCATCTACAAAATAGCTTCCAACACTCTACTCAGCAAATTGGATGCAGTCTATCACAGTGCCATCCGTTTTGTCACCAAATCACCTTATACCACCCACCACTGCGACCTGTATGCTCTAGTCGGCTGGCCCTCGCTACATATTCGTCGCCAGACCCACTGGCTCCAGGTCATCTATAAGTCTATGCTAGGTAAAGCCCAGCCTTATCTCAGTTCACTGGTCATGATAACAACACCCACCCGTAGCACACGCTCCAGCAGGTTTATCTCACTGATCATCCCCAAAGCCAACACCTCATTTGGCCGGCTTTCCTTCCAGTTCTCTGCTGCCAGAGACTGGAAGGAATTGCAAAAATCGCTGAAGTTGGAGACTTTTATTTCCCTCACCAACTTTAAACATCAACTATCTGAGCAGCTAACCGATCGCTGCAGCTGTACATAGTCCATCTGTAAATAGGCCACCCAATCTACCTACCTCACCCCCATACTGTTTTTATTTTATTTACTTTTCTGCTCTTTTGCACGCCAGTATCTCTACTTGCACATCATCATCTGCTCATTTATCACTCCAGTGTTAATCTACTAAATTGTAATGATTTGCTCCTATCTCATGCCTTTTGCATACACTGTATATAGACTTTCTTTTTTCTACTGTGTCATTGACTTGTTTGTGTTATTGTCTTGTTTATTGTTTACTCCATGTGTAACTCTGTCACACTGCTTTGCTTTATCTTGATCAGGTCGCAGTTGCAAATGAGAACTTGTTCTCAACTGGTCTACCTGGTTAAATAAAGGTGATCTGGTCTACCTGGTTAAATAAAGGTGATCTGGTCTACCTGGTTAAATAAAGGTGATCTGACCTACCTGGTTAAATAAAGGTGATCTGGTCTACCTGGTTAAATAAAGGTGATCTGGCCTACCTGGTTAAATAAAGGTGATCTGGTCTACCTGGTTAAATAAAGGTGATCTGGCCTACCTGGATAAATAAAGGTGATCTGGACTACCTGGTTAAATAAAGGTCATCTGGTCTACCTGCTTAAATAAAGGTCATCTGGTCTACCTGGTTAAATAAAGGTGATCTGGTCTACCTGGTTAAATAAAGGTGATCTGGCCTACCTGGTTAAATAAAGGTGATCTGGTCTACCTGGTTAAATAAAGGTGATCTGGTCTACCTGGTTAAATAAAGGTGATCTTGTCTACCTGGTTAAATAAAGGTGATCTGGCCTACCTGGTTAAATAAAGGTGATATGGTCTACCTGGTTAAATAAAGGTGATCTGGCCTACCTGGTTAAATAAAGGTGATCTGGTCTACCTGGTTAAATAAAGGTGAACTGGTCTACCTGGTTAAATAAAGGTGATCTGGTCTACCTGGTTAAATAAAGGTGATCTGGCCTACCTGGTTAAATAAAGGTGATCTGGTCTACCTGGTTAAATAAAGGTGATCTGGTCTACCTGGTTAAATAAAGGTGATCTGGTTTAAATGGTTAAATAAAGGTGATCTGGTCTGGCCTACCTGGTTAAATAAAGGTGATCTGGTCTACCTGGTTAAATAAAGGTCATCTGGTCTACCTGCTTAAATAAAGGTCATCTGGTCTACCAGGTTAAATAAAGGTGATCTGGTCTACCTGGTTAAATAAAGGTGATCTGGCCTACCTGGTTAAATAAAGGTGATCTGTTCTACCTGGTTAAATAAAGGTGATCTGGCCTACCTGGTTAAATAAAAGTGATCTGGTCTACCTGGTTAAATATAGGTGATCTGGCCTACCTGGTTAAATAAAGGTGATCTGGTCTACCTGGTTAAATAAAGGTGATCTGGTCTACCTGGTTAAATAAAGGTGATCTGGCCTACCTGGTTAAATAAAGGTGATCTGTTCTACCTGGTTAAATAAAGGTGATCTGGCCTACCTGGTTAAATAAAAGTGATCTGGTCTACCTGGTTAAATAAAGGTGATCTGGCCTACCTGGTTAAATTAAGGTGATCTGGTCTACCTGGTTAAATAAAGGTGATCTGGCCTACCTGGTTAAATAAGGTGATCTGGCCTACCTGGTTAAATAAAGGTGATCTGGTCTACCTGGTTAAATAAAGGTGATCTGGTCTACCTGGTTAAATAAAGGTGATCTGGTCTACCTGGTTAAATAAAGGTGATCTGGTCTACCTGGTTAAATAAAGGTGATCTGGCCTACCTGGTTAAATAAAGGTGAAAGAAAACAATTAATACAAATATATATATAGTCTCTGGTCAAAAACAGTGTCCTATATAGTTTATATAATTTGTACTACCATTAAATGTCAGTTATTGTGAAAAACGGAGTTTAAAATGCTCTTGGCTGAGGTGTATGTAAACTGTACATTTGAGCAGCATACAGGACAAACAAACTGGTTCAATGTTGGTTTAGTGGGAAAAATATTCAAACGGACTACAGGCAATGTATTGGAAAACTTCTAACAGATTTTGTTCTTAAATACCAGAAAAGTAAGATTGCTAATATTTCTAAAATCATAATATGTACGTCTTCATGACAGAAGTTAAAAGATATTATATCCCAGTATCTTCTGTGATCTCTTTTTCTCTCTCAGACACACACAGGTGATATAGGAGGTTGTAAATGTTGACATTGACGGTGATAAGTACTATTGTTGATATTTAGTTCAAGGTCTTAAAAGTCCGGCTTGTGTTCTGTTTGTAACACTAAATGACACATCACTGACAGAAGGAAACGGTTACCATGAGAGTGAAGCCAACAACACAGGAAGCCACAGAGAAAGCAGCTGTGCTACTGACATGCTGAGACCCATAAAGTCAGACAGCAGCCCTCCCACCGATGCTCCGCCCAATGCCAATCAACCTTCAGAGACGGAAGAGAATGTGATAAATCTCACTGGCTCTTTTTCCTGGCTCATTTGAAGTCAACGAAATGAGCAGAACAGACCCAGCTACTATCGCAATTGGTGTTTATGGGAGAACTACCCCTTAAGCAGAGCCTGGAACGGTGACCAACGTAAATGGACAACGGTAAACAGCGTCTTCCTTTACCTGAAACGTAATAAAGCCCTTTTTTTTGAACATAGTCGTTGACATTCAGAGAGCTGACATTCTGAGCCTCAGGTTGTTAGAGTAACTTATCTCTGTCAGACTTTTATACACCCTCTTTGATACAATCTTACCCAAATGTATGATGGGGGTCTGCCACAACTTCTGGACCCAGCGCCCCCACCTGACGCCCATGATGCCCAGCCCCTCATCGCTAAACAATGGTGAGCCACAGAGGGAGAGGGGTGGGGGGGGACTTCTCTTCTAAACATCGAACATTCAAATAAAATCTAGTGCATGATGTTGATTGATTGTATATAGTATGATGAAGTGAACATAGTTCAAATGTAAAAAGAAAAACCATCTTATATCTTACTAACTAACTATAAAATATATTAACTTCCATTGTGAATTTAAACCAACGTAAGGAGTAATGAATCAAATAGAGAAACAGTGGTCAGACACTGACAGTAGATGTATTTTTCTCAACCTTGTGTTTCAGCAGTACTGATGATAGCCAGAAGGGGGCAGACAGAACACAGCTCAAAAGAGACGCTGGTGTCGCAACAGCTGCCTTGGCCTGTTTCTGTTCCTGGTCGTGATGATGACTGTGGTCATCCTGGAAGTTGACCTCAAAGAACAGATCTCACCTTCAACAACCAAGCCAGCAGCAAACATGTCCCGAGGACCGTACCATGTACCATACCCACATGAGTACTCCTTCATCCTGGATGAGCCAGAGAAATGCCGGGAGCAGAACCCCTTCCTGGTTCTGATGGTGCCAGTGGCGCCCTATAACAGGGAGGCCCGTGAGGCCGTCCGCAGGACTTGGGGCAGTGAGAGGCAGGTACTGGGCAGAGAGGTTTGTCTGTTCTTCCTGCTGGGACTGCCCAGTGGAGAGGAGACAGAGCAGCTCCAGGAGAAGGTGCTGCAGGAGAGCAAAGAGCACCAGGATCTGCTGCAGAGCAACTTCATAGACAGCTACAAAAACCTGACCATCAAGACCATGGTGATGATGGAGTGGCTGAGCTCTCGCTGCCCCAACGCCTCCTACGCCATGAAGATCGACTCAGACATGTTCCTCAACGTGAACACCTTGGTCAACATGCTTCTTCACGCTCCAACGCAAAACTACATGACTGGACTAGTGGCACAATTGGCCGCCGTTCTAAGAGACCGTAACTCCAAATGGTACCTTCCAAAGGAGGTGTTTCCTGAACCAGTATACCCACCTTATGCTCTGGGCCTGGGCTATGTCTTCACCTTAGACCTCCCCAGGAAGCTGGTGGAGGCGTCCAGGCATGTTAAAGCCGTCTACATAGAGGATGTGTATCTGGGACTGTGTATGAGACACCTGGGCATCCGGCCTACTGACCCCCCAGTGGAAACCTTTTTCAGGGGTATGCAGGAGCCCAGGACCGCTGTCACTACATGGCTGTTATCACGACCATCCTCGACACTCCTCAGGAGCTTCTGGACATATGGAGAAACTTGCACCAACCTGGGCCTGTCTGTTATTGAAAACAACACTCTGGGAAAGACAAATAGCCTTGAGGTTAGAGCGTTGGGCCAATAACCCAAAAGGGTGATGGTTCCAATCCCGGAGCTGACAAAATGGCAAATCTGTCAATGTGCCCTTGAGCAAGCACTTAACCCCAGTGCTCCATGGGAGCTGGACAATGGTGTCCCTCACCGGGACCTCGCTCCCTGTGGGTGTCTTGTTTGAGCTGTGACTTTCTCTTGGATGCTTTTCTCTGGGTGTGGTAGAGAGGGATTGCCTTATCTCTGTGTTTCTGTGGGTGTGGTAGAGAATGATCACCTTATCTCTGTGTTTCTGTGGGGGTGTGGTAGAGAAGGGTCACCTTATCTCTGTGTTTCTGTGGGTGTAGTAGAGAAGGATCACCTTATCTCTGTGTTTGTGGGGGTGTGGTAGAGAAGGGTCACCTTATCTCTGTGTTTCTGTGGGTGTAGTAGAGAAGGATCACCTTATCTCTGTGTTTGTGGGGGTGTAGTAGAGAAGGATCACCTTATCTCTGTGTTTGTGGGGGTGTAGTAGAGAAGGATCACCTTATCTCTGTGTTTGTGGGGGTGTGGTAGAGAAGGGTCACCTTATCTCTGTGTTTCTGGGGGTGTGGTAGAGAGGGATTGCCTTATCTCTGTGTTTGTGGGGGTGTGGTAGAGAAGGGTCACCTTATCCCTGTGTTTGTGGGGGTGTGGTAGAGAAGGATCACCTTATCTCTGTGTTTATGTGGGTGTGGTAGAGAAGGATCACCTTATCTCTGTGTTTCTGTGGGTGTAGTAGAGAAGGGTCACCTTATCTCTGTGTTTCTGTGGGTGTGGTAGAGAAGGATCACCTTATCTCTGTGTTTGTGGGGGTGTGGTAGAGAAGGGTCACCTTATCCCTGTGTTTCTGTGGGTGTGGTAGAGAGGGATTGCCTTATCTCTGTGTTTGTGGGGGTGTGGTAGAGAAGGGTCACCTTATCCCTGTGTTTATGTGGGTGTGGTAGAGAAGGGTCACCTTATCTCTGTGTTTCTGTGGGTGTGGTAGAGAGGGATTGCCTTATCTCTGTGTTTGTGGGGGTGTGGTAGAGAAGGGTCACCTTATCTCTGTGTTTGTGGGGGTGTGGTAGAGAAGGGTCACCTTATCCCTGTGTTTGTGGGGGTGTGGTAGAGAAGGGTCACCTTATCCCTGTGTTTCTGGGGGTGTGGTAGAGAAGGGTCACCTTATCTCTGTGTTTCTGTGGGTGTGGTAGAGAAGGGTCACCTTATCTCTGTGTTTCTGGGGGTGTGGTAGAGAAGGGTCACCTTATCTCTGTGTTTGTGGGGTGTAGTAGAGAATGGTCACCTTATCTCTGTGTTTCTGTGGGTGGTGGAAAAGGGTCACCTTATCTCTGTGTTTCTGTGGGTGTGGTAGAGAAGGGTCACCTTATCTCTGTGTTTCTGTGGGTGTGGTAGAGAAGGGTCACCTTATCTCTGTGTTTCTGTGGGTGTGGTAGAGAAGGGTCACCTTATCTCTGTGTTTATGTGGGTGGTGGAAAAGGTACTCAATCATCATATTCTCTAGTTTTTCTCACTATTCTCTAGTTTTTTTTAATATTTTTTTTTACAGATAGCCAGGGGCACACTCCAACACTGAGACATAATTTACAAACAAAGCATTTGTGTTTAGTGAGTCCTCCAGATCAGAGTCAGTAGGGATGACCAGGGATGTTCTCTGTTTAGTGAGTCCTCCAGATCAGAGGCAGTAGGGATGACCAGGGAAGTTCTCTGTTTAGTGAGTCCTCCAGATCAGATGTAGTAGGGATGACCAGGGATGTTCTCTGTTTAGTGAGTCCTCCAGATCAGATGCAGTAGGGATGACCAGGGAAGTTCTCTGTTTAGTGAGCCCTCCAGATCAGAGGCAGTAGGGATGACCAGGGATGTTCTCTGTTTAGTGAGTCCTCCAGATCAGATGCAGTAGGGATGACCAGGGATGTTCTCTGTTTAGTGAGTCCTCCAGATCAGAGGCAGTAGGGATGACCAGGGATGTTCTCTGTTTAGTGAGTCCGCCAGATTAGAGACAGTAGGGATGACCAGGGATGTTCTCTGTTTAGTGAGTCCTCCAGATCAGAGACAGTAGGGATGACCAGGGATGTTCTCTTTTTGGTGAGTCCTCCAGATCAGATGCAGTAGGGATGACCAGGGATGTTCTCTGTTTCGTGAGTCCTCCAGATCAGAGACAGTAGGGATGTTCTCTTGATAGTTGTGTGAATTGGACCATTTTCCTGTCCTGCTAAGTGTTCAAAATGTATTGACTATTTTTGGATGTCGGGGAAAATGTATGGAGTCAAAATTACATTCTTTTCTTTAGGAATGTAGTGAAGTAAAAGTAAAAGTTGTCAAAAATGACCATATTAGAGACACATATTTCCCTCAGATTACACAGACCCACAAAGAATTTGAAAACAAATCCAATTTTTGATAATCTGTCGTTCTGTCCCTTGAACAAGTCAGTTAACCCACTGTTCCTAGGCCGTCATTGAAAATAAGAATTTGTACTTAACTGACTTGCCTGGTCAAATAAAAATATCTACTGGGTGAAATACCACAATGTGACATCACAGCAGCAAGACGAGTGACTTTTAAACACAAGAAAAGGGCAAACCAGTGAAGAACAAACACCATTGTAAATACGACCCATATTTATGCTTATTTATTTTCCCTTTTGTACTTGAACTATTTCCACATCATTACAACACTGTATATAGACATAATATGAGCTGACAATATGGCAAATCTGTTGCTGTGCCCTTGAGCAAGGCACTTAACCCCAGTGCTCCATGGGTGCTGGACAACGGTGTCCCTATCCGTGACCCCGCCCCCTTTGGGTGTCCTGGGGCGGTTGGGATATGAAGAAACACATTACCATTACACACCTGTGAGTAACAGGACAAATATACCCCCCCCCCCCCCCATACTATTTCAACGCCTGTGTGTTCTCTTACTGACGTTCAGTGTCCAGAAACCAAGACAACAGTCACAGCTCAAACAACACAACAGTCACAGCTCAAACAACACACCAGTCACAGCTCAAACAACACACCAGTCACAGCTCAAACAACACACCAGTCACAGCTCAAACAACACAACAGTCACAGCTCAAACAACACACCAGTCACAGCTCAAACAACACAACAGTCACAGCTCAAATAACACAACAGCACAAACTACACAACCAAATCAAATTTTATTTGTCACATACACATGGTTAGCAGATGTTAATGCGAGTGTAGTGAAATGCTTGTGCTCCTAGTTCCGACAATGCAGTAATAACCAACAAGTAATCTAACTAACAATTCCCCAACTACTACCTTATACACACACAAGTGTAAAGGGATGAAGAATATGTACATAAAGATGAATGCAGTCTCAGAGGTTTGAAGTGACTAAACGCCGCAGACAGGAAGGGGTGTAGACAGAGACAGTGTGACAGTTCAATCGTTACTTCCTCTATCATTTACTGTAAAAGGAAGTCAGCGTTTGGGAGACTGAGACGCACGATGCTGAGGAGGAATTCCGAATGGCATCTTGTCCTCTATATATAGTCTCTGGTCAACAAAATAGTGTTCTATATAGGGGATAAATTACATCTTGTCCTCTATATATAGTCTCTGGTCAACAAAATAGTGTTCTATATAGGGGATAAATTACACCTTGTCCTCTATATAGTCTCTGGTCAACAAAATAGTGTTCTATAGAGGGGATAAATTACATCTTGTCCTCTTTATAGTCTCTGGTCAACAAAATAGTGTTCTATATAGGGGATAAATTACATATTGTCCTCTATATATAGTCTCTGGTCAACAAAATAGTGTTCTATATAGGGGATAAATTACATCTTGTCCTCTATATATAGTCTCTGGTCAACAAAATAGTGTTCTATATAGGGGATAAATTACACTTTGTCCTCTATATATAGTCTCTGGTCAACAAAATAGTGTTCTATATAGGGGATAAATTACACCTTGTCCTCTATATATAGTCTCTGGTCAACAAAATAGTGTTCTATATAGGGGATAAAAAGTAGTGTATTATATAGGGAATAGGGTGCCACTGAGACAATAGTGCACATGGATGAGAACGATAAACGACACTGATCATTTGGTTCACAGTAGTTTACCGACAGATCAGGATCACTCTGGTTTGAGAGAACTTCAGGATTTCATTTATTTACCAGGCAAGTCAGTTCAGAACAAATTCTTATTTTCAACGGCAGCCTAGGAACAGTGGGTAAACTGCCTTGTTCAGGGGAACAGTGGGTTAACTGCCTTGTTCAGGGGAACAGTGGGTTAACTGCCTTGTTCAGGGGAACAGTGGGTGAACTGCCTTGTTCAGGGGAACAGGGGGTAAACTGCCTTTTTCAGGGGAACAGTGGGTAAACTGCCTTGTTCAGGGGAACAGTGGGTTAACTGCCTTGTTCAGGGAAACAGTGGGTAAACTGCCTTGTTCAGGGGAACAGTGGGTTAACTGCCTTGTTCAGGGGAACGGTGGGTTAACTGCCTTGTTCAGGGGAACGGTGGGTTAACTGCCTTGTTCAGGGGAACAGTGGGTAAACTGCCTTGTTCAGGGGAACAGTGGGTGAACTGCCTTGTTCAGGGGAACAGTGGGTTAACTGCCTTGTTCAGGGGAACAGTGGGTAAACTGCCTTGCTCAGGGGAACAGTGGGTAAACTGCCTTGTTCAGGGGAACAGTGGGTTAACTGCCTTGTTCAGGGGAACAGTGGGTTAACTGCCTTGTTCAGGGGAACAGTGGGTTAACTGCCTTGTTCAGGGGAACAGTGGGTTAACTGACTTGTTCAGGGGAACAGTGGGTTAACTGCCTTGTTCAGGGGAACAGTGGGTTAACTGCCTTGTTCAGGGGAACAGTGGGTTAACTGCCTTGTTCAGGGGCAAAACGACAGATTTTAACCTTGTCAGCTCAGGGATTCGATCTTGCAACCTTTCGGTTACTAGTCCAATGCTATAACCACTAGGCTACCTGCCGCCCCAGAATGGTGTATGTACTCTGAAATAAAGTTATTTTTTTATACAACTGGACATGAATAATTGTAGACGTAAGGCCTACATCAAATATGATTCTATGTTACCTATTTGTTTACCACGGTCAACAATGGAAAGCAATTTTCGTTGAATATATTGACTTGGTTTTCATCCTGTATTTGAATATATACGTGGTTTGTTGTCCACATCCATGTGCTCTTTAAGATGTTGGCTACATGTCTACTCTCTCCTTGATCAACAGGGCTTGGTTTGGCCTGGCCCAACTGTCCTGTTCCAAGTTCTCTGTCTAAATCCACCAAGACACATTCAGCCGGGCGGTTGCCCGGAAACACAGCCTGGTCTCATAGACTGGACGTGACATAGTACATGTAAAAACACCAAGACACATTCAGCCAGGCGGTTGCCCGGAAACACAGCCTGGTCTCAAAGACCGGATGTGACATAGTAAATGTAAAAAAAAACAGACATTCAAATTAGAATGATATGTTATGTTTGGTATGGTTACATAAGACAGAAGGTTAGTCAAGTCAGAAACGAGAGGAGGGTGGCTGGTCGGGGTGGATGTGCAACGTGAACCTCTAGCAACCCAAAGGTTATGTGTTTGAATGTCATCACGGATTAGCACCTTTTCAACCACTTACTACTTTTTAGCTACATGCACAGTCTTTCCAGAAATGGATCACTCAGATAGATATTTAGTGTAAAATCGACTCAATGGTTATAAATGAGGCCCATGATCCCCCACTGAACACTGTCTCATCATCATGTCCCTTAGCTTATCTCCCCTTCAGAAGAGTCCTGATGGACTGACTCATGAGATAGTTCATCTCCCCTTCAGTGTGTGTGTGTGTGTGTGTGTGCGCGCGTGTGTGCGTGCGTGTGAAAGAGAGAGAAATAGATACACACACGCGCACACACACACACACACAGTTGAAGATGTTGCCGTTCTACCTGTGCACACATGAAAATAATAAAACACTCCATTCACTGCCTCTGCCAGACTGTGGCCCGTGCTGATGGACGACAACAGAGAGCTACATGAGCCTTTGCCACTCAACCTGAGCCAACCAGATGATATGGCTCAAAGGTGGAAGCATAGCTCAAACATTAACTAGACAGGCCCAGGTGGAAGCATAGCTCAAACATTAACTAGACAGGCCCAGGTGGAAGCATAGCTCAAACATTAACTAGACAGGCCCAGGTGGAAGCATAGCTCAAACATTAACTAGACAGGCCCAGGTGGAAGCATAGCTCAAACATTAACTAGACAGGCCCAGGTGGAAGCATAGCTCAAACATTAACTAGACAGGCCCAGGTGGAAGCATAGCTCAAACATTAACTAGACAGGCCCAGGTGGAAGCATAGCTCAAACATTAACTAGACAGGCCCAGGTGGAAGCATAGCTCAAACATTAACTAGACAGGCCCAGGTGGAAGCATAGCTCAAACATTAACAAGACAGGCCCAGGTGGAAGCATAGCTCAAACATTAACTAGCCAGGCCCAGGTGGAAGCATAGCTCAAACATTAACTAGACAGGCCCAGGTGGAAGCATAGCTCAAACATTAACTAGACAGGCCCAGGTGGAAGCATAGCTCAAACATTAACTAGACAGGCCCAGGTGGAAGCATAGCTCAAACATTAACTAGACAGGCCCAGGTGGAAGCATAGCTCAAACATTAACTAGCCAGGCCCAGGTGGAAGCATAGCTCAAACATTAACTAGCCAGGCCCAGGTGGAAGCATTGCTCAAACATTAACTAGACAGGCCCAGGTGGAAGCATAGCTCAAACATTAACTAGCCAGGCCCAGGTGGAAGCATAGCTCAAACATTAACTAGACAGGCCCAGGTGGAAGCATAGCTCAAACATTAACTAGCCAGGCCCAGGTGGAAGCATAGCTCAAACATTAACTAGACAGGCCCAGGTGGAAGCATTGCTCAAACATTAACTAGACAGGCCCAGGTGGAAGCATAGCTCAAACATTAACTAGACAGGCCCAGGTGGAAGCATAGCTCAAACATTAACTAGCCAGGCCCAGGTGGAAGCATAGCTCAAACATTAACTAGACAGGCCCAGGTGGAAGCATAGCTCAAACATTAACTAGCCAGGCCCAGGTGGAAGCATAGCTCAAACATTAACTAGACAGGCCCAGGTGGAAGCATAGCTCAAACATTAACTAGACAGGCCCAGGTGGAAGCATAGCTCAAACATTAACTAGACAGGCCCAGGTGGAAGCATAGCTCAAACATTAACTAGACAGGCCCAGGTGGAAGCATAGCTCAAACATTAACTAGACAGGCCCAGGTGGAAGCATAGCTCAAACATTAACTAGACAGGCCCAGGTGGAAGCATAGCTCAAACATTAACTAGACAGGCCCAGGTGTTGTGCAGACAGGTGCTTTGCTTTCACTCGTGGTTTTACACACAGACGGTATAACTCACTTCATACGGGACAATCTGGAAGAAAGAAAGGAATCCACAAACACAGGTACATAATGATATGTAAAACAGACTTGTCTGGGCTGGAATGGGAGGTACATAATGATATGTAAAACAGACTTGTCTGGGCAGGAAGGGGAGGTACGTAATGATATGTAAAACAGACTTGTCTGGGCAGGAAGGGGAGTTACATAATGATATGTAAAACAGACTTGTCTGGGCAGGAAGGGGAGGTACATAATGATATGTAAAACAGACTTGTCTGGGCAGGAAGGAGGTACATAATGATATGTAAAACAGACTTGTCTGGGCAGGAAGGGGAGGTACATAATGATATGTAAAACAGACTTGTCTGGGCAGGAAGGGGAGGTACATAATGATATGTAAAACAGACTTGTCTGGGCAGGAAGGGGAGGTACGTAATGATATGTAAAACAGACTTGTCTGGGCAGGAAGGGGAGGTACATAATGATATGTAAAACAGACTTGTCTGGGCAGGAAGGGGAGGCACGTAATGATATGTAAAACAGACTTGTCTGGGCAGGAAGGGGAGGTGCATAATGGTATGTAAAACAGACTTGTCTGGGCAGGAAGGGGAGGTACATAATGATATGTAAAACAGACTTGTCTGGGCTGGAAGGGGAGGTACATAATGATATGTAAAACAGACTTGTCTGGGCAGGAAGGGGAGCGGAGGTACATCATGATATGTAAAGGTGGAAGAAACGCTCACTAATTTAAGCGAGGTGCCGGCTAGCGGAGTAGAACACCTACAAAAATTAAGGACAGCCGCACACTCCAGGAGCTCAGATGCAAAAAATGTCCATCGTTTTCGACAGACAAGCTGTCTTCATCAGCGTATAATGGCAAACACTGCGGGGTGACTCGTTTATAAAGTGTCAAAAGAAAACACACAGGTGTCTGTAATCATGGCCAGGTGTGGCCTGATATCATTGGTTCATTCTCATATATTAAAATAGCATACAAAAAAACGGATAGCGTACGATCATAGATACAATTCGCCTTCAAGCATTTACGATGAAACGCAAAAACACACTAATCACATGAATGGCTTCAGATCAAAGTCTACGTTGAGACCGGAGGGAGCAAGGGTCTATATTTTAAAGATCCAGGCAGCCTCTCGTTTTAATAATAAATCGTCGAGGTCACACCCTCTCCTGGGGAGGGTGACATGTTCGATGCCAATATAACGTAGAGACGAAATCGAGTGGTTTTGCTTCCAAAAGTGGGCAGCACCTGGGTAAGTCGAGTTTTTGCACCTCATGGTGCTACGATGCTCTGAGATACATACTTTTAACTTGAGCTTTGAGGTCTGCTTAATATAGAGGAAAGAATGTTGCCTCCAATGTAATTGTCTGCATCATTTCCAATCACCCATATCTTCATACACGCATGCATACATATACACATATATACATACCTACACCTATATATACACACATACCTATATATACACATACATACCTATATATACACATACATACCTACACCTATATATACACATATATACCTATACCTATATATACACATACATACCTACACCTATATATACACATATATACATACACATACCTATATAGATAAATATAGACATATATACCTACACATACCTATATATACACATACATACCTATATATACACATACATACCTACACCTATATATACACATATATACATACACCTATATATACACATATATACATACACATACCTATATAGATAAATATACACATATATACCTACACATACCTATATAGACATACATAAACACATATATACATACACATACCTATATAGACATACATAAACACATATATACATACACATAAATATATAGATAAATATACACATATATACCTACACATACCTATATATACCTACACATACCTGTATAGACATACATATACACATATATACCTATATATACCTACACATACCTATATAGACATACATATACACATATATACCTACACATACCTACAGTGCCTTGCGGAAGTATTCGGCCCCCTTGAACTTGAACCCTGAACATATCCAGGTGTTAGAATGGCCAAGTCAAAGTCCAGACCTGAATCAAATCGAGAATCTGTGGAAAGAACTGAAAACTGCTGTTCACAAATGCTCTCCATCCAACCTCACTGAGCTTGAGCTGTTTTGCAAGGAGGAATGGGAAAAAATTCAGTCTCTCGATGTGCAAAACTGATAGAGACATACCCCAAGCGACTTACAGCTGTAATCGCAGCAAAAGGTGGCGCTACAAAGTATTAACTTAAGGGGGCTGAATAATTTTGCACGCCCAATTTTTCAGTTTTTGATTTGTTAAAAAGTTTGAAATGTCCAATAAATGTCGTTCCACTTCATGATTGTGTCCCACAATTGTTGTTGATTCTTCACAAAAAAATACAGTTTTATATCTTTATGTTTGAAGCCTGAAATGTGGCAAAAGATCGCAAAGTTCAAGGGGGCCGAATACCTTCGCAAGGCACTGTACCTATATAGACATATATATACACATATATACATACACATACCTATATAGATATACATATACACATATATGCATACACATACCTATATAGATAAATATACACATATATACCTACACATACCTATATAGACATACATATAGACATATACATACCTATATAGATATACATACACATACCTATATAGATATACATATACACATATATGCATACACATACCTATATAGATAAATATACACATATATACATACACATACCTATATAGACATACATATACACATATATACATACACATACCTATATAGACATACATATAGACATATACATACCTATATAGATATACATACACATACCTATATACATATACAAATATATACATACACATACCTACAGTGGGGCAAAAAAGTATTTAGTCAGCCACCAATTGTGCAAGTTCTCCCACTTAAAAAGATGAGAGAGGCCTGTAATTTTCATCATAGGTACACTTCAACTATGACAGACAAAATGGGGAAAAAATCCAGAAAATCACATTGTAGGATTTTTAATGAATTTATTTGCAAATTATGATGGAAAAGGCTCAGATTATTGAGGGGGCAGTGCTGCTCTTGGTCTCTGACCATCATTTTGGCTGCATACAGACCAGTTACAGCAGGCACATAAAACAGTTAGGGACTTCTCCTTAGTATCTGGGTCATTCAGGTGGGTGTCTAGGGTATAGGGTCATGGACCGTACCATTAAAATAGGATCATAAATAAATTATTAGATATAAATTATTTTAAAAATGTAGTTCCCCATGATAGGACAATAACAAATCAAACGTATCATCTATTTTAAAACTGTTCCACCATGATAGGACAATAAATAAACAAGACGTATAATTCATTATAAAAGTATATCCGTCATCTGAACAGCATTGAAAGCCCTCTCATACCCTGGCCCACAGCAATACATTGGCTCTGGGATATGCAACCATTTCATTACTCAATCACTCAACTTACAAACATAAATAAAAATAAACACACACCACACATTATGTGCTTTCTGTTTACTTCGTTTTTATCTTCACTATGTTGAATTAGTGCTTGTGTGTTCAGTTAGTTATATGTGAAGATATATAGAAAATCTATATTTTTTATTGTATTGTTACAATCCATAACTGGGCTAGAATTGTGTTTATTTTCCTCATCTATGAGAACTTTGTAATTTTTAAAATAACAATGGAGTGGTCTTTGTGTCTCTGAACAACTGGTTATCAATATATAGTTTATCGACGACGAGAGCTACTCGTTTCGCTTTTAATCGATTTTCTTTGAAAATTGGATACATAACTTTGCGCCGTTCTGCAATTTCCTTCGGAAACTGATCATTCAGCCAATTTTGGTCCCAGCAAGTCTTTTATCAAGGCTTTTAACCATTGTTTTATATTTCAATTAAGCAACTTTGGCAACGATTGAGCGGTTTTACCTTTGGTCTCTCTGTCCGAAGCGGTGTACACGTTCAAATTGGATTTTGTCGATAACTTCGCGTGGGATCTGAAGCGCTGTAAGGAGGAACTCTCTAACTACAGATTGAGGAACTTCCCCTTCTTTCTCCTGGATACCTGTAAGTACCCGATTCTCTCTCATGGATCTAGTTTGTATGTCCAGTAAGGCTTCCCTCAGAACGGTGTTCTCCTTTTTAATTTAATTCATTTCGGTTTCAATCTTATTGACTGTCCCTTTCAGCTTGTGTGTTTCCTTCTCCAATGTCGCAGCTTTTTCATCACTCATCTCGAGGCTTGCCTTCAACTCTTTTATATCCTTACGAACTAATTCAAGTATACCCAGGTTTATTGATTTTAACAGATCGATTTTGACCTTTACCATTCCCGGTGGTGAAAATATTAAGTCGTCTGTGTCTGTAGAAGTCACGTTTCCGTATTGAAATCGGTTCCCCTGTCTTACTCTTCGTCATGTTTGGGTGTTGCTTGTTTTCGTAATATTTTTCGATAAAGTCTCTAGTCTTTGTTTTGTGTTATTATCCAGATTGAAGGTTATCACCCACCAGATTTTGTAGTGCTAATATTTTAGTCTAACTTGCCAATATTGAATATTACGTTTTATCTTCAGGTGCTCTACATAACTTCGTTCAGTCCGCCATTACCTTTGCGTAATTGGCATTCTATCCACATTATTTTTTTACCACAAGGACAAGTTAAAAGATAAATATTTGCTTTAGTGGAGCAAGTGATAACACCTTTGATTGGGATATGTTTCACTGTTTGGGCGCTATATTCATTCATGTTTTTCATGTTATATTTATATCTGAATATTAACCAATGAGATCAGGCCACACCCGGCCATGATTACAGACACCTGAGTGTGTTTTTTAACACTTTATAAACGAGTCACCCCGCAGTGTTTGTCATTATACCCGGATGAAGACAGCTTGTCTGTCGAAAACGGTGGACATTTTTTTTTTTTTTGCATCTGAGCTCCTAGTCTGCAGCTCTTCTTTGTTTGTTTACAGAATTATATGTAAAACAGACTTGTCTGGGCAAGAAGGGGAGGGTAGAGATGAGATACATTCACACATGGATCCATGTGTCATTGTTAATGTAGTAACAGGAAGTGAATTGAGCCTGATCCAGGTAGACGCTACAGCAGCCACACTCAATAGGGGTATCGCGGAACGGACCCAGAACGGGGTCAATACGGTCCCCACTGTAATTATTTTAATGATTATTATTATTATTTTTAATGAAGTTAGTCGAGCTTTCAACTTTCTGTTGTAGAGAGTTATAGCAACACAATGCACAAGGTCCAGTGACACAGTGTAGAATTGCACAAGTTGTTGTCCTCTTGTTACGCCACCGAGTAGTTGTCCTCTTGTTACGCCACCGAGTAGTTGTCCTCTTGTTACGCCACCGAGTAGTTGTCCTCTTGTTACGCCACCGAGTAGTTGTCCTCTTGTTATGCCACCGAGTAGTTTTCCTCTTGTTACGCCACGAGTAGTTTTCCTCTTGTTACGCCACCGAGTAGTTTTCCTCTTGTTACGCCACCGAGTAGTTTTCCTCTTGTTACGCCACCGAGTAGTTGTCCTCTTGTTACGCCACCGAGTAGTTGTCCTCTTGTTACGCCACCGAGTAGTTGTCCTCTTGTTACGCCACCGAGTAGTTGTCCTCTTGTTACGCCACCGAGTAGTTGTCCTCTTGTTACGCCACCGAGTAGTTGTCCTCTTGTTACGCCACCGATAGACGTTAGAGAGGTATTTATAACCTGTCAAACTTCACGTTGATCAACCACAGGTCAAAGTTATCTATGCAGGTAAGTTAGGCTAACCAGTTAGCCAAATCTGGTAGTTATCGCGTCCAGATTACGTCCACAGGGGCCTCGAAGGTGTGGTGCTATCTTTTATTTATTTTATCTTTTATTTAAACTAGGCAAGTTAGTTAAAGAACAAATTCTTATTTTCAATGCTGGCCTAAAAACCTTTGGTTAACTGCCTTGTTCAGGATTAGAACGGCAGATTATTTTTTACCTTGTCAGCTCAGGGATTCAATCTTGCAAACTTTCGGTGACTAGTCCAATGCTCTAACCACTAGGCTAGCTGCCACCCCACTATGTGGTGTGGTATTATGTGGTGTGGTACCACCACTGCAGAAACACAGGGATAAGGCGATCCTTCTCTACCACACCCACAGAAATAAAGGGATAAGGCCACCAACAGTTCTGAGATTTCCATACCCAGCTACAACATTTTCCGTCAAGATAGAACTGCCACAGGGGGAGGAGTTGCAATCTACTGCAGAGAGAGTCTGGCCATGCCTTCCGCCTGGCTACTCCAACCTCTGCCAACAGCTCCGCCCCCCCCCCCCCCCGCAGCTACTCGCCCAAGCCTCTCCAGGTTCTCCTTTACCCAAATCCAGATAGCAGATGTTCTGAAAGAGCTGCAAAAACTGGACCCGTACAAATCAACTGGGCTTGACAATCTGGACCCTCTATTTCTGAAACTATCCGCCGCCATTGTCGCAACCCCTATTACCAGCCTGTTCAACCTTTCTTTCATATCGTCTGAGATTCCCAAGGATTGGAAAGCTGCCGCAGTCATCCCCCTCTTCAAAGGGGGAGACACCCTGGACCCAAACTGCTACAGACCGATATCCATCCTGCCCTGCCTATCTAAGGTCTTTGAAAGCTCAGTCAACAAACAGGTCACTGACCATCTCGAATCCCACCATACCTTCTCCGCTGTGCAATCTGGTTTCCGAGCAGGTCACGGGTGCACCTCAGCCACACTCAAGGTACTAAACGATATCATAACCGCCATCGATAAAAGACAGTACTGTGCAGCCGTCTTCATCGACCTGGCCAAGGCTTTCGACTCTGTCAATCACCATATTCTTATCGGCAGACTCAGGAGCCTCGGTTTTTCTGATGACTGCCTTGCCTGGTTCACCAACTACTTTGCAGACAGAGTTCAGTGTGTCAAATTGGAGGGCATGCTGTCCGGTCCTCTGGCAGTCTCTATGGGGGTGCCACAAGGTTCAATTCTCGGGCCGACTCTTTTCTCTGTATATATCAATGATGTTGCTCTTGCTGCGGGTGATTCCCTGATCCACCTCTATGCAGACGACACCATTCTATATACTTCCGGCCCATCCTTGGACACTGTGCAGTCAAACCTCCAAACAAGCTTCAATGCCATACAACACTCCTTCCGTGGCCTCCAACTGCTCTTAAACGCTAGTAAAACCAAATGCATGCTTTTCAACCGTTCGCTGACTGCACCCGCCCGCCTGACTAGCATCACCACCCTGGATGGTTCCGACCTTGAATATGTGAACATCTATAAGTACCTAGGTGTCTGGCTAGACTGTAAACTCTCCTTCCAGACTCATATTAAACATCTCCAATCGAAAATCAAACCTAGAGTCGGCTTTCTATTCCGCAACAAAGCCTCCTTCACTCATGCCGCCAAACTTACTCTAGTAAAACTGACTATCCTACCGATCCTCGACTTCGGCGATGTCATCTACAACATAGCTTCCAACACTCTACTCAGACTGCATCCAATTTGCTATCACAGTGCCATCCGTTTTGTCACCAAATCACCTTATACCACCCACCACTGCGACCTGTATGCTCTAGTCGGCTGGCCCTCGCTACATATTCGTCGCCAGACCCACTGGCTCCAGGTCATCTACAAGTCCATGCTAGGTAAAGCTCCGCCTTATCTCAGTTCATTGGTCACGATGGCAACACCCACCCGTTGCACACGTTCCAGCAGGTATATCTCACTGACCATCCCCAAAGCCAACACCTCATTTGGCCGGCTTTCCTTCCAGTTCTCTGCTGCCAGAGACTGGAACGAATTGCAAAAATCGCTGAAGTTGGAGACTTTTATTTCCCTCACCAACTTTAAACATCAACTATCTGAGCAGCTAACCGATCGCTGCAGATGTACATAGTCCATCTGTAAATAGGCCACCCAATCTACCTACCTCATCCCCATACTGTTTTTATTTTATTTACTTTTCTGCTCTTTTGCACGCCAGTATCTCTACTTGCACATCATCATCTGCTCATTTATCACTCCAGTGTTAATCTGCTAAATTGTAATTATTCGCTCCTATCTCATGCCTTTTGCACACACTGTATATAGACTTTCTTTTTTTTCTACTGTGTCATTGACTTGTTTGTGTTATTGTCTTGTTAATTGTTTACTCCATGTGTAACTCTGTCACACTGCTTTGCTTTATCTTGGTCAGGTCGCAGTTGCAAATGAGAACTTGTTCTCAACTGGCCTACCTGGTTAAATTAAAACAATCTTACCCAAATGCATGATGGGGGTCTGCCACGACTTCTGGACCCAGCACCCCCCACCTGACGCCCATGATGCCCAGCCCCTCATCGCTAAACAATGGTGAGCCACAGAGGTAGAGGGGGGACTTCTCTTCTAAACATCGAACATTCAAATAAAATCTAGTGCATGATGTTGATTGATTGTATATAGTATGATGAAGTGAACATAGTTTATATGTAAAAAGAAAAACCATCTTATATCTTACTAACTATAAAATATATTAACTTCCATTGTGAATTTAAACCAACGTAAGGAGTAATGAATCAAATAGAGAAACAGTGGTCAGACACTGACAGTAGATGTATTTTTCTCAACCTTGTGTTTCAGCAGTACTGATGATAGCCAGAAGGGGGCAGACAGAACACAGCTCAAAAAGAGACGCTGGTGTCGCAACAGCTGCCTTGGCCTGTTTCTGTTCCTGGTCGTGATGATGACTGTGGTCATCCTGGAAGTTGACCTCAAAGAATGGATCTCACCTTCAACAACCAAGCCAGCAGCAAACATGTCCCGAGGACCGTACCATGTACAATACCCACATGAGTACTCCTTCATCCTGGATGAGCCAGAGAAATGCCGGGAGCAGAACCCCTTCCTGGTTCTGATGGTGCCAGTGGCGCCCTATAACAGGGAGGCCCGTGAGGCCGTCCGCAGGACTTGGGGCAGTGAGAGGCAGGTACTGGGCAAAGAGGTTTGTCTGTTCTTCCTGCTGGGACTGCCCAGTGGAGAGGAGACAGAGCAGCTCCAGGAGAAGGTGCTGCAGGAGAGCAAAGAGCACCAGGATCTGCTGCAGAGCGACTTCATAGACAGCTACAAAAACCTGACCATCAAGACCATGGTGATGATGGAGTGGCTGAGCTCTCGCTGCCCCAACGCCTCCTACGCCATGAAGATCGACTCAGACATGTTCCTCAACGTGAACACCTTGGTCAACATGCTGCTTCACGCTCCAACGCAAAACTACATGACTGGACTAGTGGCCCGATGGGGAGCTGTTCTAAGAGACCGTAACTCCAAATGGTACCTTCCAAAGGATGTGTTTCCTGAACCAGTATACCCACCTTATGCTCTGGGTCTGGGCTATGTCTTCACCTTAGACCTCCCCAGGAAGCTGGTGGAGGCGTCCAGGCATGTTAAAGCTGTCTACATAGAGGATGTGTATCTGGGACTGTGTATGAGACACCTGGGCATCCGGCCTACTGACCCCCCCAGTGGAAACCTTTTTCAGGGGTATGCAGGAGCCCAGGACCGCTGTCACTACATGGCTGTTATCACGACCATCCTCGACACTCCTCAGGAGCTTCTAGACATATGGAGACACTTGCACCAACCTGGGCCTGTCTGTTATTGAAAACAACACTCTGGGAAAGACAAATAGCCTTGAGGTTAGAGCGTTGGGCCAATAACCCAAAAGGGTGATGGTTCCAATCCCAGAGCTGACAAAATGGCAAATCTGTCACTGTGCCTTTGAGCAAGCACTTAACCCCAGTGCTCCATGGGAGCTGGACAATGGTGTCCCTCACCGGGACCTCGCTCCCTGTGGTTGTCTTGTTTGAGCTGTGACTTTCTCTTGGATGCTTTTCTCTGGGTGTGGTAGAGAGGGATTGCCTTATCTCTGTGTTTCTGTGGGTGTGGTAGAGAAGGGTCACATTATCTCTGTGTTTCTGTGGGTGTGGTAGAGAAGGGTCACCTTATCCCTGTGTTTCTGTGGGTGTGGTAGAGAAGGGTCACATTATCTCTGTGTTTCTGTGGGTGTGGTAGAGAAGGGTCACCTTATCCCTGTGTTTCTGTGGGTGTGGTAGAGAAGGGTCACCTTATCTCTGTGTTTCTGTGGGTGTGGTAGAGAAGGGTCACATTATCTCTGTGTTTCTGGGGGTGTGGTAGAGAAGGGTCACCTTATCTCTGTGTTTCTGTGGGTGTGGTAGAGAAGGGTCACCTTATCTCTGTGTTTCTGCAGTGGTGGAAAAGGTACTTAATCATCATACTGTAGTAAAAGTAAAGATTCCTTAATAGAAAATGACTCAGGTAAAAGTGAAAGTCCCCCAGTAAAATATGACTTGAGTAAATGTCTAAAAGTATTTGGATATAAATGTACTTTTTACTTTTGATAGCAAAGCATAAGTATAAATCAATTCAAATTCCTTATATTAAGCAAACCAGACGGCACTGTTTTCTAGTTTGTTTTAATTTACAGATAGCCAGGGACACACTCCAACACTGAGACATCATTTACAGATAGCCAGGGACACACTCCAACACTGAGACATCATTTACAGATACAGACTCCAACACTGAGACATCATTTACAGATAGCCAGGGACACACTTCCAACACCAACACTGAGACATCATTTACAGATAGCCAGGGACACACAGATCCAACACTGAGACATCATTTACAGATAGCCAGGGTCACACTCCAACACTGAGACATTATTTACAGATAGCCAACAGGGACATCATTTACAGATAGCCAGGGCACACTCCAACACTGAGACATCATTTACAAACAAAGCATTTGTGTCAAGTGAGTCCTCCAGATCAGAGGCAGTAGGAATGACCAGGGATGTTCTCTTGATAGTTGTGTGAATTGGACCATTTTCCTTTTTGGGTGTCGGGGAAATGTATGGAGTCAAAATAACATTATTTTCTTTAGGAATGTGGTGAAGTAAAAGTAAAAGTTGTCAAAAATGACCATATTAGAGACACATATTTCCCTCAGATTACACAGACCCACAAAGAATTTGAAAACAAATCCAATTTTTGGTGATGGAGGTAAACCCAGGCCCCGCGTGTCCCCAGGAACCCTCATTTGTTGACGTCTGTGATCGAAAAACCTTGGTTTCATGTCAACATCAGAAGCCTCCTCCCTAAGTTATTTTTTTACTCACTACTTTAGCACACTCTGCCAACCCTGATGTCCTTGCCGTGTCTGAATCCTGGCTTAGGAAGGCCACCAACAATTCTGAGATTTCCATACCCAGCTACAACATTTTCCATCAAGATAGAACTGCCAAAGGGGGAGGAGTTTCAATCTACTGCAGAGAGAGTCTGGAAAGTTCTCATACTTTCCAGGTCTATACCCAAACAGTTTGAACTTCTAATTTTAAAAATTAACCTCTCCAGAAATAAGTCTCTCACTGTTGCCGCCTGCTATCGACCCCCATCCGCTCCCAGCTGTGCCCTGGACACCATTTGTGAATTGATCGCGCCCCATCCAGCTTCAGAGTTCGTTCTGTTAGGTGACCTAAACTGGGATATGCTTAACACGCCGTCAGTCCTCCAATCTAAGTTAGATGCCCTCCAATCTCACACAAATCATCAAGGAACCCACCAGGTACAACCCTAAATCCATAAACATGGGCTCCCTCATAGACATTATCCTGACCAATTTGCCCTCCAAATACACCTCCGCTGTTTTCAATCAGGATCTCAGCAATCCCTGCCTCATTGCCTGTACCCGCTATGGGTCCGCGGTCAAACGACCACCCCTCATCACTGTCAAACGCTCCCTAAAACACTTCTGCGAGCAGGCCTTTCTAATTGACCTGGCCCGGGTATCCTGGAAGGATATTGACCTCATCCCGTCAGTCGAGGATGCCTGGTCGTTCTTTAAAAGTAATTTCCTCGCCATCTTAGATAAACATGCCCTGTTCAAAAAATGCAGAACTAAGAACCGAGATAGCACTTGGTTCCCTCCAGACCTGACTGCCCTTGACCAGCACAAAAACATCCTGTGGCGGACTGCCATAGCATCGAATAGTCCCCACGATATGCAACTGTTCAGGGAAGTCAGGAACCAATACACGCAGTCAGTCAGGAGAGCAAAGGCCAGCTTTTTCAAGCAAAAATTCGCACCCTGTAGCTCTAACTCCAAAAGGTTTTGGGACACTGTAAAGTCCATGGAGAACAAGAGCACCTCCTCCCAGCTGCCCACTGCACTGAGGCTAGGTAACACGGTCACCACTGATAAATCCATGATAATCAAAAATGTCAATAAGCATTTCTCAACAGCTGGCCATGCCTTCCTCCTGGCTCCTCCAACCCCGGCCAACAGCTCCGCCCCCCGCAGCTACTCGCCCAAGCGAGACAGCAGATGTTCTGAAAGCGCTGCAAAACCTGGACCCGTACAAATCAGCTGGGCTAGACAATCTGGACCCTCTTTTTCTAAAACTATCCACTGCCATTGTTGCAACCCCTATTACCAGCCTGTTCAATCACCTTCGTTTCGTCTGAGATCCCTAAAGATTAGAAAGCTGCCGTGGTCATCCCCCTCTTCAAAGGGGGTGACACCCTAGACCCAAACTGCTACAGACCTATATCCATCCTGCCTTGCCTATCTAAAGTCTTCGAAAGCCAAGTTAATAAACAGATCACTGACCATTTCGAATCCCACCGTACCTTCTCTGCTGTGCAATCTGGCTTCCGAGACGGTTACAGGTGCACCTCAACCACGCTCAAGGTACTAAACGATATCATAACCGCCATCGAGAAAAGACAGTACTGTGCAGCCGGTGATCGACTCTGTCAATCACCGTATTCTTATCGGCAGACTCAATAGCCTTGGTTTTTCTAATTACTGCCTCGCCTGGTTCACCAACTACTTTGCAGACAGAGGTCAGTGTGTCAAATCGGAGGGCATGTTGTCCGGACCTCTGGCAGTCTCTATGGGGGTACCACAGGGTTCAATTCTCGGGCCGACTCTTTTCTCTGTATATATCAATGATGTCGCTCTTGCTGCGGGTGATTCCCTGTTCCACCTCTACACAGACGACACCATTCTGTATACTTCTGGCCCTTCCTTGGACACTGTGCTAACTAACCTCCAAACGAGCTTCAATGCCATACAACACTCCTTCCGTGGCCTCCAACTGCTCTAAAACGCTAGTAAAACCAAATGCATGCTTTTTCAACCGTTCGCTGCCCACACCCGCCCGACTAGCATCACCATCCTGGATGGTTCCGACCTAGAATATGTGAACCACTATAAATACCTAGGTGTCTGGCTAGACTGTAAACTCTCCTTCCAGACTCATATTAAACATCTCCAATCCAAAATCAAATTGAGAATTGGCTATCTAATTCGCAAAAAGCCTCCTTCACTCACGCCGCCAAACTTACCCTAGTAAAACTGACTATCCTACCGATCCTCGACTTCGGCGATGTCATCTACAAAATAGCTTCCAACACTCTACTCAGCAAATTGGATGCAGTCTATCACAGTGCCATCCGTTTTGTCACCAAATCACCTTATACCACCCACCACTGCAACCTGTATGCTCTAGTCGGCTGGCCCTCGCTACATATTCGTCGCCAGACCCACTGGCTCCAGGTCATCTATAAGTCTATGCTAGGTAAAGCCCAGCCTTATCTCAGTTCACTGGTCATGATAACAACACCCACCCGTAGCACACGCTCCAGCAGGTTTATCTCACTGATCATCCCCAAAGCCAACACCTCATTTGGCCAGCTTTCCTTCCAGTTCTCTGCTGCCAGAGACTGGAACGAATTGCAAAAATCGCTGAAGTTGGAGACTTTTATTTCCCTCACCAACTTTAAGCATCAACTATCTGAGCAGCTAACCGATCGCTGCAGCTGTACATAGTCCATCTGTAAATAGGCCACCCAATCTACCTACCTCATCCCCATACTGTTTTTATTTTATTTACTTTTCTGCTCTTTTGCACGCCAGTATCTCTACTTGCACATCATCATCTGCTCATTTATCACTCCAGTGTTAATCTACTAAATTGTAATGATTTGCTCCTATCTCATGCCTTTTGCACACACTGTATATAGACTTTCTTTTTTCTACTGTGTCATTGACTTGTTTGTGTTATTGTCTTGTTTATTGTTTACTCCATGTGTAACTCTGTCACACTGCTTTGCTTTATCTTGATCAGGTCGCAGTTGCAAATGAGAACTTGTTCTCAACTGGCCTACCTGGTTAAATAAAGGTGATCTGGTCTACCTGGTTAAATAAAGGTGATCTGGTCTACCTGGTTAAATAAAGGTGATCTGGCCTACCTGGTTAAATAAAGGTGATCTGGTTTACCTGGTTAAATAAAGGTGATCTGGCCTACCTGGTTAAATAAAGGTGATCTGGTCTACCTGGTTAAATAAAGGTGATCTGGCCTACCTGGTTAAATAAAGGTGATCTGGTCTACCTGCTTAAATAACGGTCATCTGGTCTACCTGGTTAAATAAAGGTGATCTGGTCTACCTGGTTAAATAAAGGTGATCTGGCCTACCTGGTTAAATAAAGGTGATCTGGTCTACCTGGTTAAATAAAGGTCATCTGGTCTACCTGCTTAAATAAAGGTCATCTGGTCTACCTGGTTAAATAAAGGTGATCTGGTCTACCTGGTTAAATAAAGGTGATCTGGCCTACCTGGTTAAATAAAGGTGATCTGGTCTACCTGGTTAAATAAAGGTGATCTGGTCTACCTGGTTAAATAAAGTTGATCTGGTCTACCTGGTTTCAATAAAGTTGATCTGGTCTACCTGGTTAAATAAAGGTGATCTGGTCTACCTGGTTAAATAAAGGTGAAATAAAACAATTAATACAAATATATATATATATATATATATATATAGTCTCTGGTCAAAAACAGTGTCCTATATAGTTTATATAATTTGTACTACCATTAAATGTCAGTTATTGTGAAAAACGGAGTTTAAAATGCTCTTGGCTGAGGTGTATGTAAACTGTACATTTGAGCAGCATACAGGACAAACAAACTGGTTCAACGTTGGTTTAGTGGAAAAAATATTAAAACGGACGACAGGCAATGTATTGGAAAACTTCTAACAGATTTTTTCTTAAAATACCAGAAAAGTAAGATTGCTAATATTTCTAAAATCATAATATGTACGTCTTCATGACAGAAGTTAAAATATATTATATCCCAGTATCTTCTGTGATCTCTTTCTCTCTCTCAGACACACACAGGTGATATAGGAGGTTGTAAATGTTGACATTGACGGTGATAAGTACTATTGTTGATATTTAGTTCAAGGTCTTAAAAGTCCGGCTTGTGTTCTGTTTGTAACACTCAATGACACATCACTGACAGAAGGAAACGGTTACCATGAGAGTGAAGCCAACAACACAGGAAGCCACAGAGAAAGCAGCTGTGCTACTGACATGCTGAGACCCATAAAGTCAGACAGCAGCCCTCCCACCGATGCTCCGCCCAATGCCAATCAACCGTCAGAGACGGAAGAGAAAGTGATAAATCTCACTGGCTCTTTTTCCTGGCTCATTTGAAGTCAACGAAATGAGCAGAACAGACCCAGCTACTATCGCAATTGGTGTTTATGGGAGAACTACCCCTTAAGCAGAGCCTGGAACGGTGACCAACGTAAATGGACAACGGTAAACAGCGTCTTCATTTACCTGGAACGTAATAAAGCCCTTTTTTTTTGAACATAGTCGTTGACATTCAGAGAGCTGACATTCTGAGCCTCAGGTTGTTAGAGTAACTTATCTCTGTCAGACTTTTATACACCCTCTTTGATACAATCTTACCCAAATGCATGATGGGGGTCTGCCACAACTTCTGGACCCAGCGCCCCCCACCTGATGCCCATGATGCCCAGCCCCTCATCGCTAAACAATGGTGAGCCACAGAGGGAGAGGGGTGGGAGGGGGGACTTCTCTTCTAAACATCGAACATTCAAATAAAATCTAGTGCATGATGTTGATTGATTGTATATAGTATGATGAAGTGAACATAGTTCATATGTAAAAAGAAAAACCATCTTATATCTTACTAACTATAAAATATATTAACTTCCATTGTGAATTTAAACCAACGTAAGGAGTAATGAATCAAATAGAGAAACAGTGGTCAGACACTGACAGTAGATGTATTTTCTCAACCTTGTGTTTCAGCAGTACTGATGATAGCCAGAAGGGGGCAGACAGAACACAGCTCAAAAAGAGACGCTGGTGTCGCAACAGCTGCCTTGGCCTGTTTCTGTTCCTGGTCGTGATGATGACTGTGGTCATCCTGGAAGTTGACCTCAAAGAACAGATCTCACCTTCAACAACCAAGCCAGCAGCAAACATGTCCCGAGGACCGTACCATGTACAATACCCACATGAGTACTCCTTCATCCTGGATGAGCCAGAGAAATGCCGGGAGCAGAACCCCTTCCTGGTTCTGATGGTGCCAGTGGCGCCCTATAACAGGGAGGCCCGTGAGGCCGTCCGCAGGACTTGGGGCAGTGAGAGGCAGGTACTGGGCAGAGAGGTCCGTCTGTTCTTCCTGCTGGGACTGCCCAGTGGAGAGGAGACAGAGCAGCTCCAGGAGAAGGTGCTGCAGGAGAGCAAAGAGCACCAGGATCTGCTGCAGAGCGACTTCATAGACGGCTACAAAAACCTGACCATCAAGACCATGGTGATGATGGAGTGGCTGAGCTCTCGCTGCCCCAACGCCTCCTACGCCATGAAGATCGACTCAGACATGTTCCTCAACGTGAACACCTTGGTCAACATGCTACTTCACGCTCCAAGGCAGAACTACCAGACTGGACTAGTGGCCCAATTGGCCGCCGTTCTAAGAGACCGTAACTCCAAATGGTACCTTCCAAAGGAGGTGTTTCCTGAACCAGTATACCCACCTTATGCTCTGGGCCTGGGCTATGTCTTCACCTTAGACCTCCCCAGGAAGCTGGTGGAGGCGTCCAGGCATGTTAAAGCCGTCTACATAGAGGATGTGTATCTGGGACTGTGTATGAGACACCTGGGCATCCAGCCTACTGACCCCCCCAGTGGAAACCTCTTCCAGGTTTTCCCTGTGGCTTATGACCGCTGCACCTACTCACGGCTGATAGCCACCACCACACACAGTATCACTCACCAGGTCAACGCATGGACAGACCTACACAAACCTGGTCCTCCCTGCTGATCTCATACAGTAACAGACTGACTGATGTACCAATCACTTCCTCGTTGTTTGTTCATACACTAACTAACTAACAAACCAAAAACAAAGAAGGCAACGCCTCCAGGGGATGGGGGAAAGGATATACAACATTTCTGACAGTGCATTCGGAAAGTATTCAGACCCCTCTACTTTTTACACATTTTGTTACAGACTTATTCTAAAATGGATTAAATCAATGTAAAAAAAAACTCAGTAGCCCCCATAATGACACAATACTATATAACAATATATAATATAATATATAACAATTATATAATATATAATGACAAAGCAAAAACAGCATTTTTTAAATGTTGGCAAATTTACTAAATTTACTAAATTTTCTATGAGACTCAAAATTGAGCTCATGTGCATCTTGTTTCCATTGATCATCCTTGAGATGTTTTTACAACTTGATTGGAGTCCAACTGTGGTAAATTCAATTGATTGGACATGATTTGGAAAGGCAACACACCTGTCTATATAAGGTCCCACAGTTTACAGTGCATGTCAGAGCAAAAACCAAGCCATGAGGTCAAAGGAATTGTCCGTAGAACTCAGAGACATGATTGTGTCGAGGGACAGACCTGGGGAAGGGTACCAAGAAACATCTGCAGCATTGAAGGTCCCCAAGAACACAGAGGCCTCCATCTATCTTAAATAGAAGAAGTTTGGAACCACCAAGACTCTTCCTAGAGCTGGCCGCCAAGCCAAACTGAGCAATCTGTGGAGAAGGTCCTTGGTCAGGGAGGTGACCAAGAACGCAATGGTCATTCTGACAGAGCTCTAGAGTTCCTCTGTGGAAGGACAATGATCTCTGCAGCACTCC
Source organism: Oncorhynchus masou masou (assembly GCF_036934945.1). Taxonomy (NCBI): domain Eukaryota; kingdom Metazoa; phylum Chordata; class Actinopteri; order Salmoniformes; family Salmonidae; genus Oncorhynchus; species Oncorhynchus masou. Next base: position 253,192 of record NW_027015471.1, read on the forward strand.
ACCAATCAGGCCTTTATGGTATGCTGTGGGGATGTTTTTTCAATACCAGTGACTGGGAGACTAGTCATGATTGAGGCAAAGATGAACGGAGCAAAGTACAGAGAGATCATTAATGAAAACCTGCTCCAGAGCACTCAGGCCCTCAGACTGGGGTTACGGTTCACCTTCCAACAGGACAACGACCCTAAGCACCCCGCCAAGACAACGCAGGAGGGGCTTTGGGACAAGTCTCTGAATGTCCTTGACTGGCCCAGCCAGAGCCCAGACTTGAACCCGATCAAACATTTCTTGATAGATCTAAAAATAGCTGTGCAGCAATGCTCCCCTATCCAACCGGACAGAGCTTGAGAGGCTCTGTAGAGAGGAATGGGAGAAACTCCCCAAATACAGGTGTGCCAAGCTTGTTGCGTCATACCCAAGAAGATTCAAGGCTGTAATCACTGCCAAAGGTTATTCAACAAAGTACTGAGTGAAGGGTCTGAATACTTTCCAAAGGCACTGTATACCTTGGTGAAGAACATTAACACCCTGAATGACCAGTTTCTTCACGTTACGTCCTTTGGGAGAATGTTGTTTTGTTCTGAACCGAGGCAGACACCTTGCTACACCGGTTTTTGATTCCTAAGGCTTTTTTTAAACATAGACTGAGAGCAGCAGTTATCTGTCTAACGTGGACATGGTGATGGACTGGACAGGACTAACAAATGGATGCAATGGGTTGGATCTGTCTGTGGTGAATGTGTGTACAGCACTGAAGCAGCAGAAACCCAGAACAAGTTAAACAGGTTTATCGTAATGGAGACGAGTTGGCTGTGTTTAGACAGGCAGCCCAATTCTGATATATTTTTCCACTAATTGTTCATTTGACCAATCACATCTCTTTCAGAGCTGATGTGATGGTGACAAGTCTAAACACAGCCAACTAGTCTCTACGGCCTGCAACGAAAACATGCGGACTCTCCTTCACTGCAGCCGAGGTGAGTAAAACATTTAAACGTGTTAACCCTCGCAAGGCTGCAGGCCCAGACGGCATCCCCAGCCGCGCCCTCAGACCATGCGCAGACCAGCTGGCTGGTGTGTTTACGGACATATTCAATCAATCCCTATACCAGTCTGCTGTTCCCACATGCTTCAAGAGGGCCACCATTGTTCCCGTTCCCAAGAAAGCTAAGGTAACTGAGCTAAACGACTACCGCCCCGTAGCACTCACTTCCGTCATCATGAAGTGCTTTGAGAGACTAGTCAAGGACCATATCACCTCCACCCTACCTGACACCCTAGACCCACTCCAATTTGCTTACCGCCCAAATAGGTCCACAGACGATGCAATCTCAACCACACTGCACACTGCCCTAACCCATCTGGACAAGAGGACGACACAACAGTGGTAGGCTTGATTACCAACAACGACGAGACGGCCTACAGGGAGGAGGTGAGGTCCCTCGGAGTGTGGTGTCAGGAAAATAACCTCACACTCAACGTCAACAAAACTAAGGAGATGATTGTGGACTTCAGGAAACAGCAGAGGGAACACCCCCCCTATCCACATCGATGGAACAGTAGTGGAGAGGGTAGTAAGTTTTAAGTTCCTCGGCATACACATCACAGACAAACTGAATTGGTCCACTCACACAGACAGCATCGTGAAGAAGGCGCAGTAGCGCCTCTTCAACCTCAGGTGGCTGAAGAAATTCGGCTTGTCACCAAAAGCACTCACAAACTTCTACAGATGCACAATCGAGAGCATCCTGGCGGGCTGTATCACCGCCTGGTACGGCAACTGCTCCGCCCACAACCGTAAGGCTCTCCAGAGGGTAGTGAGGTCTGCACAACGCATCACCGGGGGCAAACTACCTGCCCTCCAGGACACCTACACCACCCGATGTTACAGGAAGGCCATAAAGATCATCAAGGACAACAACCACCCGAGCCACTGCCTGTTCACCCCGCTATCATCCAGAAGGCGAGGTCAGTAGAGGTGCATCAAAGCTGGGACCGAGAGACTGAAAAACAGCTTCTATCTCAAGGCCATCAGACTGTTAAACAGCCACCACTAACATTGAGTGGCTGCTGCCAACACACTAACTCAACTCCAGCCACTTTAATAATGGGAATTGATGGGAAATGATGTAAAATATATCAATATATCACTAGCCACTTTAAACAATGCTACCTAATATAATGTTTACATACCCTACATTATTCATCTCATATGTATACGTATATACTGTACTCTATATAATCTACTGCATCCTTATGTAATACATGTATCATTAGCCACTTTAACTATGCCACTTTGTTTACATACTCATCTCATATGTATATACTGTACTCGATACCATCTACTGTATCTTGTCTATGCTGCTCTGTACCATCACTCATTCATATATCTTTATGTACATATTCTTTATCCCCTTACACTGTGTCTAAGACAGTAGTTTTGGAATTGTTAGTTAGATTACTTGTTGGTTATTACTGCATTGTCGGAACTAGAAGCACAAGCATTTTGCTACACTCGCATTAACATCTGCTAACCATGTGTATGTGACAAATAACATTTGATTTGATTTATTACGATAAACCTGTTTAACTTGTTCTGGGTTTCTGCTGCTTCAGTGCTGTACACACATTCACCACAGACAGATCCAACCCATTGCATCCATTTGTTAGTCCTGTCCAGTCCATCACCATGTCCACGTTAGACAGATAACTGCTGCTCTCAGCTGTGCCCCTTCTCCCAGAGCAAACTGGAACAGGTTCATTTGACACAGCTTCTCACAACAGGAAAAAGAATACTGGAGCAACAGGACATGTAGATTATAACTTGTTTGGTTGTTGTAGGGGTTGATATAGTTTTCGTGAGGGAAAATCAAGTTTGAAATGTTAAACTGGATATGACAAACTTCAGCAGCCTGTTGTGTAGTGGGGCTAGATAGTAGATGGTTGATGGTTGTGTAGTGGGGCTAGATGGTAGATGGTTGATGGTTGTGTAGTGGGGCTAGATGGTAGATGGTTGATGGTTGTGTAGTGGGGCTAGATGGTAGATGGTTGTGTAGTGGGGCTAGATGGTAGATGGTTGTGTAGTAGGGCTAGATGGTAGATGGTTGTGTAGTGGGGCTAGATGGTAGATGGTAGATGGTTGTGTAGTAGGGCTAGATGGTAGATGGTAGATGGTTGTGTAGTGGGGATAGATGGTAGATGGTTGTGTAGTGGGGCTAGATTGTAGATGGTAGATGGTTGTGTAGTAGGGCTAGATGGTAGATGGTAGATGGTTGTGTAGTAGGGCTAGATGGTAGATGGTTGTGTAGTGGGGCTAGATGGTAGATGGTAGATGGTTGTGTAGTAGGGCTAGATGGTAGATGGTTGTGTAGTGGGGCTAGATGGTAGATGGTTGTGTAGTAGGGCTAGATGGTAGATGGTTGTGTAGTGGGGCTAGATGGTAGATGGTTGTGAGTGGGGCTAGATGGTAGATGGTTGTGTTGTGGGGCTAGATGGTAGCTGGTTGTGTAGTAGGGTTAGATGGTAGATGGTTGTGTAGTGGGGCTAGATAGTAGAGATGGTAGATGGTAGATGGTTGTGAAGTGGGGCTAGATGGTAGATGGTTGTGTAGTGGGGCTAGATGGTAGATGATAGATGGGTTGTGTAGTGGGGCTAGATGGTAGATGGTTGTGGGGCTAGATGGTAGATGGTTGTGTAGTGGGGCTAGATGGTAGATGGTTGTGTAGTGGGGCTAGATGGTAGATGGTTGTGTAGTAGGGCTAGATGGTAGATGGTTGTGTAGTGGGGCTAGATGGTATGGTAGATGGTAGATGGTTGTGTAGTGGGGCTAGATGGTAGATGGTAGATGGTTGTGTAGTGGGGCTAGGATGGTAGATGGTTGTGTAGTGGGGCTAGATGGTAGATGGTTGTGTAGTGGGGCTAGATGGTAGATGGTTGTGTAGTGGGGCTAGATGGTAGATGGTTGTGTAGTAGGGCTAGATGGTAGATGGTTGTGTAGTAGGGCTAGATGGTAGATGGTTGTGTAGTGGGGCTAGATGGTAGATGGTAGATGGTTGTGTAGTAGGGCTAGATGGTAGATGGTTGTGTAGTGGGGCTAGATGGTAGATGGTAGATGGTTGTGTAGTGGGGCTAGATGGTAGATGGTTGTGTAGTGGGGCTAGATGGTAGATGGTTGTGTAGTGGGGCTAGATGGTAGATGGTTGTGTAGTAGGGCTAGATGGTAGATGGTTGTGTAGTGGGGCTAGATGGTAGATGGTTGTGTAGTGGGGCTAGATGGTAGATGGTAGATGGTTGTGTAGTGGGGCTAGATGGTAGATGGTTGTGTAGTGGGGCTAGATGGTAGATGGTAGATGGTTGTGTAGTGGGGCTAGATGGTAGATGGTAGATGGTTGTGTAGTGGGGCTAGATGGTAGATGGTAGATGGTTGTGTAGTAGGTGCTAGATAGTGATGGTAGATGGTTGTGTAGTGGGCTAGATGGTAGATGGTAGATGGTTTGTAGTGGGGCTAGATGGTAGATGGTAGATGGTTGTGTAGTGGGGCTAGATGGTAGATGGTTGTGTAGTGGGGCTAGATAGTAGATGGGGCTAGATGGTAGATGGTTGTGTAGTGGGGCTAGATGGTAGATGGTTGTGTAGTAGGGCTAGATGGTAGATGGTTGTGTAGTGGGGCTAGATGGTAGATGGTAGATGGTTGTGTAGTGGGGCTAGATGGTAGATGGTTGTGTAGTAGGGCTAGATGGTAGATGGTTGTGTAGTGGGGCTAGATGGTAGATGGTAGATGGTTGTGTAGTGGGGCTAGATGGTAGATGGTTGTAGTGGGGCTAGATTGTAGATGGTTGTGTAGTGGGGCTAGATGGTAGATGGTTGTGTAGTGGGTTAGATGGTAGATGGTTGTGTAGTGGGGCTAGATGGTAGATGGTAGCAGGTTGTGGTTAAGATGGTAGATGGTTGTGTAGTGGGGCTAGATGGTAGATGGTTGTGTAGTGGGGCTAGATGGTAGATGGTAGATGGTTGTGTAGTGGGGCTAGATGGTAGATGGTTGTGTAGTGGGGCTAGATGGTTGCTCTTATGACTTACAAATTGGTGTGTCCAGTGGGCTAGATGGTAGATGGTTGTGTAGTAGGGTAGATGGTAGTGGTTGTGTAGTAGGGTAGATGGTAGATGGTTGTGTAGTGGGGCTAGATGGTAGATGGTAGATGGTTGTGTAGTGGGGCTAGATGGTAGATGGTAGATGGTTGTGTAGTGGGGCTAGATAGTAGATGGTAGATGGTTGTGTAGTGGGGCTAGATGGTAGATGGTTGTGTAGTGGGGCTAGATGGTAGATGGTAGATGGTTGTGTAGTGGGGCTAGATGGTAGATGGTAGATGGTTGTGTAGTGGGGCTAGATAGTAGATGGTAGATGGTTGTGTAGTGGGGCTAGATAGTAGATGGTAGATGGTTGTGTAGTGGGGCTAGATAGTAGATGGTAGATGGTTGTGTAGTGGGGCTAGATGGTAGATGGTAGATGGTTGTGTAGTGGGGCTAGATGTAGATAGATGGTTGTGTAGGGGCTAGATGGTAGATGGTTGTGTAGTGGGGCTAGATGGTAGATGGTTGTGTAGTGGGGCTAGATGGTAGATGGTTGTGTAGTGGGGCTAGATAGTAGATGGTAGATGGTTGTGTAGTGGGGCTAGATAGTAGATGGTAGATGGTTGTGTAGTGGGGCTAGATGGTAGATGGTTGTGTAGTAGGGCTAGATGGTAGATGGTAGATGGTTGTGTAGTGGGGCTAGATGGTAGATGGTTGTGTAGTGGGGCTAGATGGTAGATGGTAGATGGTTGTGTAGTAGGGCTAGATGGTAGATGGTTGTGTAGTGGGGCTAGATGGTAGATGGTTGTGAAGTGGGGCTAGATGGTAGATGGTTGTGTAGTAGGGCTAGATGGTAGATGGTAGATGGTTGTGTAGTGGGGCTAGATGGTAGATGGTAGATGGTTGTGTAGTGGGGCTAGATGGTAGATGGTAGATGGTTGTGTAGTGGGCTAGATGGTAGATGGTTGTGTAGTGGGGCTAGATGGTAGATGGTAGATGGTTGTGTAGTGGGGCTAGATGGTAGATGGTAGATGTTTGTGTAGTGGGGCTAGATGGTAGATGGTAGATGGTTGTGTAGTGGGGCTAGATGGTAGATGGTAGATGGTTGTGTAGTGGGGCTAGATGGTAGATGGTTGTGTAGTAGGGCTAGATGGTAGATGGTAGATGGTTGTGTAGTGGGGCTAGATGGTAGATGGTTGTGTAGTGGGGCTAGATGGTTGTGATGGTAGATGGTAGATGGTTGTGTAGTAGGGCTAGATGGTAGATGGTTGTGTAGTAGGGCTAGATAGATGGTAGATGGTTGTGTAGTAGGGCTAGATGGTAGATGGTAGATGGTTGTGTAGTAGGGCTAGATGGTAGATGGTAGATGGTTGTGTAGTAGGGGATGGTAGATGGTAGATGGTTGTGTAGTGGGGCTAGATAGTAGATGGTAGATGGTTGTGTAGTAGGGCTAGATGGTAGATGGTTGTGTAGTGGGGCTAGATAGTAGATGGTAGATGGTTAGATGGGCTAGATGGTAGATGGTTGTGTAGTGGGGCTAGATGGTAGATGGTAGTAGTGCTAGATTGTAGATGGTTGTGTAGTGGGGCTAGATGGTAGATGGTTGTGTAGTGGGGCTAGATGGTAGATGGTTGTGTAGTGGGGCTAGATGGTAGATGGTTGTGTAGTAGGGCTAGATGGTAGATGGTAGATGGTTGTGTAGTAGGGCTAGATGGTAGATGGTTGTGTAGTGGGGCTAGATGGATAGATGGTAGATGGTTGTGTAGTGGGGCTAGATGGTAGATGGTAGATGGTTGTGTAGTGGGCTAGATGGTAGATGGTAGATGGTTGTGTAGTGGGGCTAGATGGTAGATGGTTGTGTAGTGGGGCTAGATAGTAGATGGTAGATGTTTGTGTAGTGGGGCTAGATAGTAGATGGTAGATGGTTGTGTAGTGGGGCTAGATGGTAGATGGTAGATGGTTGTGTAGTGGGGCTAGATGGTAGATGGTAGATGGTTGTGTAGTAGGGCTAGATGGTAGATGGTAGATGGTTGTGTAGTGGGGCTAGATGGTAGATGGTTGTGTAGTGGGGCTAGATAGTAGATGGTTGTGTAGTAGGGCTAGATGGTAGATGGTAGATGGTTGTGTAGTAGGGCTAGATGGTAGATGGTTGTGTAGTGGGGCTAGATAGTAGATGGTTGTGTAGTGGGGCTAGATGGTAGATGGTTGTGTAGTGGGGCTAGATGGTAGATGGTTGTGTAGTAGGGCTAGATGGTAGATGGTTGTGTAGTAGGGCTAGATGGTAGATGGTTGTGTAGTAGGGCTAGATGGTAGATGGTAGATGGTTGTGTAGTAGGGCTAGATGGTAGATGGTTGTGTAGTGGGGCTAGATAGTAGATTGTTGTGTGTAGGGCTAGATGGTAGATGGTTGTGTAGTGGGGCTAGATGGTAGATGGTTGTGTAGTGGGGCTAGAGTAGATGGTAGATGGTTGTGTAGTAGGGCTAGATGGTAGATGGTTGTGTAGTGGGGCTAGATAGTAGATGGTAGATGGTTGTGTAGTTTGGGCTAGATGGTAGATGGTTGTGTAGTGGGGCTAGATGGTAGATGGTTGTGGTTGTGCTAGAGTAGATGGGTGTAGATGGTAGATGGTAGATGGTTGTGTAGTAGGGGATGGTAGATGGTAGATGGTTGTGTAGTAGGGCTAGATGGTAGATGGTTGTGTAGTGGGGCTAGATGGTAGATGGTTGTGTAGTGGGGCTAGATGGTAGATGGTTGTGTAGTGGGGCTAGATGGTAGATGGTTGTGTAGTGGGGCTAGATGGTAGATGGTAGATGGTTGTGTAGTAGGGCTAGATGGTAGATGGTTGTGTAGTGGGGCTAGATGGTAGATGGTAGATGGTTGTGTAGTTGGGCTAGATGGTAGATGGTTGTGTAGTGGGGCTAGATGGTAGATGGTTGTGTAGTAGGGCTAGATGGTAGATGGTTGTGTAGTGGGGCTAGATGGTAGATGGTTGTGAGTAGGGCTAGATGGTAGATGGTTGTGTAGTGGGGCTAGATGGTAGATGGTTGTGTAGTGGGGCTAGATGGTAGATGGTAGATGGTTGTGTAGTGGGGCTAGATGGTAGATGGTAGATGGTTGTAGTGGGGCTAGATGGTAGATGGTTGTGTAGTGGGGCTAGATGGTAGATGGTTGTGTAGTGGGGCTAGATGGTAGATGGTTGTGTAGTAGGGCTAGATGGTAGATGGTTGTGTAGTGGGGCTAGATGGTAGATGGTAGATGGTTGTGTAGTAGGGCTAGATGGTAGATGGTTGTGTAGTAGGGCTAGATGGTAGATGGTTGTGTAGTGGGGCTAGATGGTAGATGGTAGATGGTTGTGTAGTGGGGCTAGATGGTAGATGGTTGTGAAGTGGGGCTAGATTGTAGATGGTTGTGTAGTTGGGCTAGATGGTAGATGGTAGATGGTTGTGTAGTGGGGCTAGATGGTAGATGGTAGATGGTTGTGTAGTGGGGTAGATGGTAGATGGTTGTGTAGTGGGGCTAGATGGTAGATGGTTGTGTAGTAGGGTAGATGGTAGATGGTTGTGTAGTAGGGCTAGATGGTAGATGGTTGTGTAGTAGGGCTAGATGGTAGATGGTAGATGGTTGTGTAGTAGGGCTAGATGGTAGATGGTTGTGTAGTGGGGGCTAGATGGTAGAGATGCTAGATGGTAGATGGTTGTGTAGTGGGGCTAGATGGTAGATGGTTGTGTAGTGGGGCTAGATGGTAGATGGTTGTGTAGTAGGGCTAGATGGTAGATGGTTGTGTAGTGGGGCTAGATGGTAGTAGATGGTTGTGTAGTGGGGCTAGATGGTAGATGGTAGATGGTTGTGTAGTGGGGCTAGATGGTAGATGGTTGTGTAGTGGGGCTAGATGGTAGATGGTAGATGGTTGTGTAGTGGGGCTAGATGGTAGATGGTTGTGTAGTGGGGCTAGATGGTAGATGGTAGATGGTTGTGTAGTGGGGCTAGATGGTAGATGGTTGTGTAGTGGGGCTAGATGGTAGATGGTAGATGGTTGTGTAGTGGGGCTAGATGGTAGATGGTAGATGGTTGTGTAGTGGGGCTAGATGGTAGATGGTTGTGTAGTGGGGCTAGATAGTAGATGGTAGATGGTTGTGTAGTGGGGCTAGATGGTAGATGGTTGTGTAGTGGGGCTAGATGGTAGATGGTTGTGTAGAGGGCTAGATGGTAGATGGTTGTGTAGTGGGGCTAGATAGTAGATGGTAGATGGATGTGTAGTGGGGCTAGATGGTAGATGGTTGTGTAGTAGGGCTAGATGGTAGATGGTTGTGTAGTGGGGCTAGATGGTAGATGGTAGATGGTTGTGTAGTGGGGCTAGATGGTAGATGGTTGTAGTGGGGCTAGATTGTAGATGGTTGTGTAGTGGGGCTAGATGGTAGATGGTTGTGTAGTGGGGCTAGATGGTAGATGGTAGATGGTTGTGTAGTGGGGTAGATGGTAGATGGTTGTGTAGTGGGGGGCTAGATGGTAGATGGTTGTGATAGGGTAGATGGTAGATGGTTGTGTAGTAGGGCTAGATGGTAGATGGTTGTGTAGTAGGGCTAGATGGTAGATGGTAGATGGTTGTGTAGTAGGGCTAGATGGTAGATGGTTGTGTAGTGGGGCTAGATGGTAGATGGTAGATGGTTGTGTAGTGGGGCTAGATGGTAGATGGTTGTGTAGTGGGGCTAGATGGTAGATGGTTGTGTAGTGGGGCTAGATGGTAGATGGTTGTGTAGTAGGGCTAGATGGTAGATGGTTGTGTAGTGGGGCTAGATGGTAGATGTAGATGGTTGTGTAGTGGGGCTAGATGGTAGATGGTAGATGGTTGTGTAGTGGGGCTAGGGTAGATGGTAGATGGTTGTGTAGTGGGGCTAGATGGTAGATGGTAGATGGTTGTGTAGTGGGGCTAGATGGTAGATGGTAGATGGTTGTGTAGTGGGGCTAGATGGTAGATGGTAGATGGTTGTGTAGTGGGCTAGATAGTAGATGGTAGATGGTTGTGTAGTGGGCTAGATGGTAGATGGTTGTGTAGTGGGGCTAGATAGTAGATGGTAGATGGTTGTGTAGTGGGGCTAGATGGTAGATGGTTGTGTAGTGGGGCTAGATGGTAGATGGTAGATGGTTGTGTAGTGGGGATGGTAGATGGTAGATGGTAGATGGTTGTGTAGTAGGGCTAGATGGTAGATGGTTGTGTAGTGGGGCTAGATGGTAGATGGTAGATGGTTGTGTAGTGGGGCTAGATGTAGATGGTTGTGTAGTGGGGCTAGATGGTAGATGGTAGATGGTTGTGTAGTGGGGCTAGATAGTAGATGGTAGATGGTTGTGTAGTGGGGCTAGATGGTAGATGGTAGATGGTTGTGTAGTGGGGGCTAGATGGTAGATGGTTGTGTAGTGGGGCTAGATGGTAGATGGTAGATGGTTGTGTGTGGGGCTAGATAGTAGATGGTAGATGGTAGATGGTTGTGTAGTGGGGCTAGATGGTAGATGGTAGATGGTTGTGTAGTGGGGCTAGATGGTAGATGGTTGTGTAGTGGGGCTAGAGATGGTAGATGGTTGTGTAGTGGGGCTAGATGGATAGATGGTTGTGTAGTGGGGCTAGATGGTAGATGGTTGTGTAGTGGGGCTAGATGGTAGATGGTAGATGGTTGTGTAGTGGGGCTAGATGGTAGATGGTAGATGGTTGTGTAGTGGGGCTAGATGGTAGATGGTAGATGGTGGTTGTGTAGTGGGGCTAGATAGTAGATGGTAGATGGTTGTGTAGTGGGGCTAGATGGTAGATGGTAGATGGTTGTGTAGTAGGGCTAGATGGTAGGTAGATGGTTGTGTAGTGGGGCTAGATGGTAGATGGTTGTGTAGTGGGGCTAGATGGTAGATGGTAGATGGTTGTGTAGTAGGGCTAGATGGTAGATGGTTGTATAGTGGGGCTAGATGGTAGATGGTTGTGTAGTGGGGCTAGATAGTAGATGGTTGTGTAGTAGGGCTAGATGGTAGATGGTAGATGGTTGTGTAGTGGGGGGTAGATGGTAGATGGTACATGGTTGTGTAGTGGGGCTAGATAGTAGATGGTAGATGGTTGTGTAGTGGGCTAGAGTAGATGGTAGATGGTTGTGTAGTGGGGCTTGATAGTAGATGGTAGATGGTTGTGTAGTGGGGCTAGATGGTAGATGGTAGATGGTTGTGTAGTGGGGCTAGATGGTAGATGGTAGATGGTTGTGTAGTGGGGCTAGATGGTAGATGGTAGATGGTTGTGTAGTAGGGCTAGATGGTAGATGGTAGATGGTTGTGTAGTGGGGCTAGATGGTAGATGGTTGTGTAGTGGGGCTAGATAGTAGATGGTTGTGTAGTAGGGCTAGATGGTAGATGGTTGTGTAGTAGGGCTAGATGGTAGATGGTTGTGTAGGTAGATGGTTGTGTAGTAGGGCTAGATGGTAGATGGTAGATGGTTGTGTAGTAGGGCTAGATGGTAGATGGTAGATGGTTGTGTAGTAGGGCTAGATGGTAGATGGTTGTGTAGTGGGGCTAGATGGTAGATGGTTGTGTAGTGGGGCTAGATGGTAGATGGTAGATGGTTGTGTAGTAGGGCTAGATGGTAGATGGTTGTGTAGTGGGGCTAGATAGTAGATGGTAGATGGTTGTGTAGTGGGCTAGATGGTAGATGGTTGTGTAGTGGGGCTAGATGGTAGATGGTTGTGTAGTATGCTAGATTGTAGATGGTTGTGTAGTGGGGCTAGATGGTAGATGGTTGTGTAGTAGGGCTAGATGGTAGAGATGGTAGATAGTAGATGGTTGTGTAGTGGGGCTAGATGGTAGATGGTAGATGGTTGTGTAGTAGGGCTAGATGGTAGATGGTTGTGTAGTGGGGCTAGATGGTAGATGGTAGATGGTTGTGTAGTGGGGCTAGGGTAGATGGTAGATGGTTGTGTAGTGGAGCTAGGTAGATGGTAGATGGTTGTGTAGTGGGGCTGATAGTAGATGGTAGATGGTTGGTTGTGTAGTGGGGCTAGATAGTAGATGGTAGATGGTTGTGTAGTGGGGCTAGATAGTAGATGGTAGATGGTTGTGTAGTGGGGCTAGATGTAGATGGTAGATGGTTGTGTAGTGGGGCTAGATGGTAGATGGTAGATGGTTGTGTAGTAGGGCTAGATGGTAGATGGTAGATGGTTGTGTAGTGGGGCTAGATGGTAGATGGTTGTGTAGTGGGGCTAGATAGTAGAGATGGTAGATGGTAGATGTAGATGGTTGTGTAGTAGGGCTAGATGGTAGATGGTTGTGTAGTGGGGCTAGAGATGGTAGATGGTAGATGGTTGTGTAGTGGGGATAGATGGTAGATGGTTGTGTAGTGGGGCTAGATGGTAGATGGTAGATGGTTGTGTAGTAGGGCTAGATGGTAGATGGTTGTGTAGTAGGGCTAGATGGTAGATGGTAGATGGTTGTGTAGTGGGGCTAGATGGTAGATGGTTGTGTAGTGGGGCTAGATAGTAGATTGTTGTGTAGTAGGGCTAGATGGTAGATGGTTGTGTAGTAGATGGTAGATGGTTGTGTAGTGGGGCTAGATGGTAGATGGTAGATGGTTGTGTAGTAGGGCTAGATGGTAGATGGTTGTGTAGTGGGGCTAGATGGTAGATGGTAGATGGTTGTGTAGTGGGGCTAGATGGTAGATGGTTGTGTAGTGGGGCTAGATGGTAGATGGTTGTGTAGTAGGCTAGATGGTAGATGGTTGTGTAGTAGGGCTAGATGTAGATGGTTGTGTAGTAGGGCTAGATGGTAGATGGTAGATGGTTGTGTAGTAGGGCTAGATGGTAGATGGTTGTGTAGTGGGGCTAGATGGTAGATGGTAGATGGTTGTAGGGTAGTGGGGATAGATGGTAGATGGTTGTGTAGTGGGGCTAGATAGTAGATGGTAGATGGTTGTGTAGTAGGGCTAGATGGTAGATGGTTGTGTAGTGGGGCTAGATGGTAGATGGTAGATGGTTGTGTAGTGGGGCTAGATGGTAGATGGTTGTGTAGTGGGGCTAGATGGTAGATGGTTGTGTAGTAGGGCTAGATTGTAGATGGTTGTGTAGTGGGGCTAGATGGTAGATGGTTGTGTAGTAGGGCTAGATGGTAGATGGTTGTGTAGTGGGGCTAGATATTAGATGGTAGATGGTTGTGTAGTGGGGCTAGATGGTAGATGGTAGATGGTTGTGTAGTGGGGCTAGATGGTAGATGGTAGATGGTTGCGTAGTGGGGCTAGATGGTAGATGGTTGTGTAGTGGGGCTAGATGGTAGATGGTTGTGTAGTAGGGCTAGATGGTAGATGGTTGTGTAGTAGGGCTAGATGGTAGATGGTTGTGTAGTGGGGCTAGATGGTAGATGGTAGATGGTTGTGTAGTGGGGCTAGATGGTAGATGGTTGTGTAGTAGGGCTAGATGGTAGATGGTTGTGTATGGGGCTAGATGGTAGATGGTAGATGGTTTTGTAGTGGGGCTAGATGGTAGATGGTTGTGAAGTGGGGCTAGATTGTAGATGGTTGTGTAGTTGGGCTAGATGGTAGATGGTTGTGTAGTGGGGGTAGATGGTTGTGTAGTGGGGCTAGATGGTAGATGGTAGATGGTTGTGTAGTGGGGTAGATGGTAGATGGTTGTGTAGTGGGGCTAGATGGTAGATGGTTGTGTAGTAGGGCTAGATGGTAGATGGTTGTGTAGTAGGGCTAGATGGTAGATGGTTGTGTAGTAGGGCTAGATGGTAGATGGTAGATGGTTGTGTAGTAGGGCTAGATGGTAGATGGTTGTGTAGTGGGGCTAGATGGTAGATGGTAGATGGTTGTGTAGTGGGGCTAGATGGTAGATGGTTGTGTAGTGGGGCTAGATGGTAGATGGTAGATGGGGCTAGATGGTAGATGGTTGTGTAGTAGGGCTAGATGGTAGATGGTTGTGTAGTGGGGCTAGATGGTAGATTGTAGATGGTTGTGTAGTGGGGCTAGATGGTAGATGGTAGATGGTTGTGTAGTGGGGCTAGATGGTAGATGGTAGATGGTTGTGTAGTGGGGCTAGATGGTAGATGGTAGATGGTTGTGTAGTGGGGCTAGATGGTAGATGGTAGATGGTTGTGTAGTGGGGCTAGATGGTAGATGGTAGATGGTAGTGGTGCTAGATAGTAGATGGTAGATGGTTAGATGGTCTAGATGGTAGATGGTAGATGGTTTTGTAGTGGGGCTAGATGGTAGATGGTAGATGGTTGTGAAGTGGGGCTAGATGGTAGATGGTTGTGTAGTGGGGCTAGATGGTAGATGGTAGATGGTTGTGTAGTGGGGCTAGATGGTAGATGGTTGTGTAGTAGGGCTAGATGGTAGATGGTTGTGTAGTAGGGCTAGATGGTAGATGGTTGTGTAGTGGGGCTAGATGGTAGATGGTAGATGGATGTGTAGTGGGGCTAGATGGTAGATGGTTGTGTAGTAGGGCTAGATGGTAGATGGTTGTGTAGTGGGGCTAGATGGTAGATGGTAGATGGTTGTGTAGTGGGGCTAGATGGTAGATGGTTGTGAAGTGGGGCTAGATTGTAGATGGTTGTGTAGTGGGGCTAGATGGTAGATGGTTGTGTAGTGGGGGTAGGTTGTGTAGTGGGGCTAGATGGTAGATGGTGGTTGTGTAGTGGGCTAGATGGTAGATGGTTGTGTAGTGGGGCTAGATGGTAGATGGTTGTGTAGTAGGGCTAGATGGTAGATGTTGTGTAGTAGGGCTAGATGGTAGATGGTTGTGTAGTAGGGCTAGATGGTAGATGGTAGATGGTTGTGTAGTAGGGCTAGATGGTAGATGGTTGTGTAGTGGGGCTAGATGGTAGATGGTAGATGGTTGTGTGTGGGGCTAGATGGTAGATGGTTGTGTAGTGGGGCTAGATGGTAGATGGTTGTGTAGTGGGGCTAGATGGTAGATGGTTGTGTAGTAGGGCTAGATGGTAGATGGTTGTGTAGTGGGGCTAGATGGTAGATGGTTGGTTGTGTAGTGGGGCTAGATGGTAGATGGTAGATGGTTGTGTAGTGGGGCTAGATGGTAGATGGTAGATGGTTGTGTAGTGGGGCTAGATGGTAGATGGTAGATGGTTGTGTAGTGGGGCTAGATGGTAGATGGTAGATGGTTGTGTAGTGGGGCTAGATGGTAGATGATGGTTGTGTAGTGGGGCTAGATAGTAGATGGTAGATGGTTGTGTAGTAGGGCTAGATGGTAGATGGTAGATGGTTTTGTAGTGGGGCTAGATGGTAGATGGTAGATGGTTGTGTAGTGGGGCTAGATGGTAGATGGTTGTGTAGTGGGGCTAGATGGTAGATGGTAGATGGTTGTGAAGTGGGGCTAGATGGTAGATGGTTGTGTAGTGGGGCTAGATGGTAGATGGTTGTGTAGTAGGGCTAGATGGTAGATGGTTGTGTAGTGGGGCTAGATAGTAGATGGTAGATGGATGTGTAGTGGGGCTAGATAGTAGATGGTAGATGGTAGATGGTTGTGTAGTGGGGCTAGATAGTAGATGGTAGATGGTTGTGTAGTGGGGCTAGATAGTAGATGGTAGATGGTTGTGTAGTGGGGCTAGATAGTAGATGGTAGATGGTACATGGTTGTGTAGTGGGGCTAGATGGTAGATGGTAGATGGTTGTGTAGTGGGGCTAGATTGTAGATGGTAGATGGTTGTGTAGTGGGGCTAGATAGTAGATGGTAGATGGTACATGGTTGTGTAGTGGGGGTAGATGGTAGATGGTTGTGTAGTGGGGCTAGATAGTAGATGGTAGATGGTTGTGTAGTGGGGCTAGATTGTAGATGGTAGATGGTTGTGTAGTGGGGCTAGATAGTAGATGGCAGATGGTTGTGTAGTGGGGCTAGATGGTAGATGGTTGTGTAGTGGGGCTAGATGGTAGGTAGATGGTTGTGTAGTGGGGCTAGATAGTAGATGGTAGATGGTTTGTGTAGTGGGGCTAGATGGTAGATGGTTGTGTAGTGGGGCTAGATGGTAGATGGTAGATGGTTGTGTAGTGGGGCTAGATGGTAGATGGTAGATGGTTGTGTAGTAGGGCTAGATGGTAGATGGTAGATGGTTGTGTAGTGGGGCTAGATGGTAGATGGTTGTGTAGTGGGGCTAGATGGTAGATGGTAGATGGTTGTGTAGTAGGGCTAGATGGTAGATGGTTGTGTAGTGGGGCTAGATGGTAGATGGTTGTGTAGTGGGGCTAGATAGTAGATGGTTGTGTAGTAGGGCTAGATGGTAGATGGTAGATGGTTGTGTAGTGGGGCTAGATAGTAGATGGTAGATGGTAGATGGTTGTGTAGTGGGGCTAGATGGTAGATGGTAGATGGTTGTGTAGTAGGGCTAGATAGTAGATGGTAGATGGTTGTGTAGTGGGGCTTGATGGTAGATGGTAGATGGTTGTGTAGTGGGGCTAGATAGTAGATGGTAGATGGTTGTGTAGTGGGGCTAGATAGTAGATGGTAGATGGTTGTGTAGTGGGGCTAGATGGTAGATGGTAGATGGTTGTGTAGTAGGGCTAGATGGTAGATGGTAGATGGTTGTGTAGTGGGGCTAGATGGTAGATGGTTGTGTAGTGGGGCTAGATAGTAGATGGTTGTGTAGTAGGGCTAGATGGTAGATGGTTGTGTAGTAGGGCTAGATGGTAGATGGTTGTGTAGTAGGGCTAGATGGTAGATGGTTGTGTAGTAGGGCTAGATGGTAGATGGTAGATGGTTGTGTAGTGGGATAGATGGTAGATGGTTGTGAGTGGGGCTAGATGGTAGATTGTTGTGTAGTAGGGCTAGATGGTAGATGTGTAGTGGGGATGGTAGATGGTTGTGTAGTAGGGTAGATGGTAGATGGTTGTGTAGTGGGGCTAGATGGTAGATGGTTGTGTAGTGGGGCTAGATGGTAGATGGTAGATGGTTGTGTAGTTTGGGCTAGATGGTAGATGGTTGTGTAGTGGGGCTAGATGGTAGATGGTTGTGTAGTAGATGCTAGATGGTAGATGGTTGTGTAGTGGGGCTAGATGGTAGATGGTTGTGTAGTAGGGCTAGATGGTAGATGGTTGTGTAGTGGGGATAGATGGTAGATGGTTGTGTAGTGGGGCTAGATAGTAGATGGTAGATGGTTGTGTAGTAGGGCTAGATGGTAGATGGTTGTGTAGTGGGGCTAGATGGTAGATGGATGGTTGTGTAGTGGGGCTAGATGGTAGATGGTAGATGGTTGTGTAGTGGGGCTAGATGGTAGATGGTTGTGTAGTGGGGCTAGATGGTAGATGGTTGTGTAGTGGGGCTAGATGGTAGATGGTTGTGTAGTGGGGCTAGATGGTAGATGGTAGATGGTTGTGTAGTAGGGCTAGATGGTAGATGGTTGTGTAGTGGGGCTAGATGGTAGATGGTTGTGTAGTGGGGCTAGATAGTAGATGGTTGTGTAGTAGGGCTAGATGGTAGATGGTAGATGGTTGTGTAGTGGGGCTAGATGGTAGATGGTACATGGTTGTGTAGTGGGGCTAGATAGTAGATGGTAGATGGTTGTGTAGTGGGGATAGTAGATGGTAGATGGTTGTGTAGTGGGGCTAGATAGTAGATGGTAGATGGTTGTGTAGTGGGGCTAGATAGTAGATGGTAGATGGTTGTGTAGTGGGGCTAGATGGTAGATGGTAGATGGTTGTGTAGTGGGGCTAGATGGTAGATGGTAGATGGTTGTGTAGTAGGGCTAGATGGTAGATGGTAGATGGTTGTGTAGTGGGGCTAGATGGTAGATGGTTGTGTAGTAGGGGGCTAGATGGTAGATGGTTGTGTAGTAGGGCTAGATGGTAGATGGTTGTGTAGTAGGGCTAGATGGTAGATGGTTGTGTAGATGGTAGATGGTTGTGTAGTAGGGCTAGATGGTAGATGGTAGATGGTTGTGTAGTAGGGATAGATGGTAGATGGTTGTGTAGTGGGGCTAGATGGTAGATTGTTGTAGATAGGGCTAGATGGTAGATGGTTGTGTAGTGGGGATACATGGTAGATGGTTGTGTAGTGGGGCTAGATGGTAGATGGTAGATGGTTGTGTAGTAGGGCTAGATGGTAGATGGTTGTGTAGTGGGGCTAGATGGTAGATGGTAGATGGTTGTGTAGTAGGGCTAGATGGTAGATGGTTGTGTAGTAGGGTAGATGGTAGATGGTAGATGGTTGTGTAGTGGGGCTAGATGGTAGATGGTTGTGTAGTAGGGCTAGATGGTAGATGGTTGTGTAGTGGGGATACATGGTAGATGGTTGTGTAGTGGGGCTAGATGGTAGATGGTAGATGGTTGTGTAGTAGGGCTAGATGGTAGATGGTTGTGTAGTGGGGCTAGATAGTAGATGGTAGATGGTACATGGTTGTGTAGTGGGGCTAGATAGTAGATGGTAGATGGTTGTGTAGTGGAGCTAGATAGTAGATGGTAGATGGTTGTTTAGTGGGGCTTGATAGTAGATGGTAGATGGTACATGGTTGTGTAGTGGGGCTAGATAGTAGATGGTAGATGTTTGTGTAGTGGGGCTAGATAGTAGATGGTAGATGGTTGTGTAGTGGGGCTAGATAGTAGATGGTAGATGGTTGTGTAGTGGGGCTAGATGGTAGATGGTAGATGGTTGTGTAGTAGGGCAAGATGGTAGATGGTAGATGGTTGTGTAGTGGGGCTAGATGGTAGATGGTTGTGTAGGGGCTACATCCAAGATGGTTGTGTAGTAGGGCTAGATGGTAGATGGTAGATGGTTGTGTAGTAGGGTAGATGGTAGATGGTTGTGTAGTGGGGCTAGATAGTAGATGGTTGTGTATATAGATGGTAGATGGTTGTGTATGGGGCTAGATGGTAGATGGTTGTGATACCTAGATGGTAGATGGTTGTGTAGTAGGGCTAGATAGTAGATGGTTGTGTAGTAGGGCTAGATGGTAGATGGTAGATGGTTGTGTAGTAGGGCTAGATGAATACTAACAGTAGTGGTAGATGGTTGTGTAGTGGGGGATAGTAGATTGTTGTGTAGTAGGGCTAGATAGATGGTTGTGTATGGGGATACATAGTAGATGGTTGTGTAGTGGGGCTAGATAGTAGATGGTAGATGGTTGTGTAGTAGGGCTAGATGGTAGACTGTGTAGTGGGGCAGATAGTAGTGTACATGTGTAGAGGGCTAGATGGTAGATGGATACCCAGTGGGGCTAGATGGTAGAGTAGGTGCTAGATGGTAGATGGTTGTGTAGTAGGGCTAGATGGTAGATGGTTGTGTAGTAGGGCTAGATGGTAGATGGTAGATGGTTGTGTAGTAGGGCTAGATGGTAGATGGTTGTGTAGTAGGGTACATCCAAGATTGTTGTGTAGTAGGGCTAGATGGTAGATGGTTGTGTAGTGGGGATACATAGTAGATGGTTGTGTAGTGGGGCTAGATAGTAGATGGTAGATGGTTGTGTAGTAGGGCTAGATGGTAGATGGTTGTGTAGTGGGGCTAGATAGTAGATGGTAGATGGTTGTGTAGTTTGGGCTAGATGGTAGATGGTTGTGTAGTGGGGCTAGATGGTAGATGGTTGTGTAGTACATGCTAGATTGTAGATGGTTGTGTAGTGGGGCTAGATGGTAGATGGTTGTGTAGTAGGGTAGATGG
The DNA here is from genome assembly GCF_036934945.1 of Oncorhynchus masou masou. Classification (NCBI taxonomy): domain Eukaryota; kingdom Metazoa; phylum Chordata; class Actinopteri; order Salmoniformes; family Salmonidae; genus Oncorhynchus; species Oncorhynchus masou. The sequence continues at coordinate 272,875 of NW_027015471.1, forward strand.
TAGATGGTTGTGTAGTGGGGCTAGATATTAGATGGTAGATGGTTGTGTAGTGGGGCTAGATGTAGATGGTAGATGGTTGTGTAGTGGGGCTAGATGGTAGATGGTAGATACAGTAGGGGCTAGATGGTAGATGGTTGTGAAGTGGGGCTAGATGGTAGATGGTTGTGTATATAGATGGTAGATGGTTGTGTACAGGGCTAGATGGTAGATGGTTGTGTAGTGGGGCTAGATAGTAGATGGTAGATATGTGTAGTGGGGCTAGATGGTAGATGGTTGTGTAGTAGGGCTAGATGGTAGATGGTTGTGTAGTGGGGCTAGATGGTAGATGGTAGATGGTTTTGTAGTGGGGCTAGATGGTAGATGGTTGTGAAGTGGGGCTAGATTGTAGATGGTTGTGTAGTGGGGCTAGATGGTAGATGGTTGTACATGGGGGTAGATGCTTGTGTAGTGGGGCTAGATGGTAGATGGTACCCAGGTTGTGTAGTATAGATGGTAGATGGTTGTACATGGGGCCAGAGAGTAGATGGAATGGTTGTGAGTGGGGCCAGATGGTAGATAGTAGATGGTTGTGTAGTGGGGCAAGATGGTAGATGGTAGATGGTTACCCAGTGGGGCTAGATGGTAGATGGTAGATGGTTGTGTAGTCCTAGATGGTAGATGGTAGATACTAGATGTTAGATACCCACTGTATATACAGAAGGTGTACATCCAAGAGGACGAATACTAACGATACCCACTGTATATACAGTAGGTGTACATCCAAGAGGATGAATACTAACGATACCCACTGTATATACAGTAGGTGTACATCCAAGAGGATGAATACTAACGATACCCACTGTATATACAGTAGGTGTACATCCAAGAGGATGAATACTAACGATTCCCACTGTATATACAGTAGGTGTACATCCAAGAGGACGAATACTAACGATACCCACTGTATATACAGTAGGTGTACATCCAAGAGGATGAATACTAACGATACCCACTGTATATACAGTAGGTGTACATCCAAGAGGATGAATACTAATGATACCCACTGTATATACAGTAGGTGTACATCCAAGAGGATGAATACTAATGATACCCACTGTATATACAGTAGGTGTACATCCAAGAGGATGAATACTAATGATACCCACTGTATATACACACATTTACATCATGCTGTTTATCTTGTTGCTCACGTCTTAGAAACAGCTGGAACACATACAGGCCTAGGCTGATCTATCCTCTATGATTCCACATATCATACGGAGACTTTGATTCAACTCATTCACCGATGCTGCGGCAACAAAAAAACGCTCAGACTAAAATGGAGTCTGGTATCCTTCAGTGATGGGGTGTTGGGTAGATGATGTCACCACTTTAATAATAGGATACAAGGGAATGTAATATATCCTCTCCAGAGAGAATATTCCCAGCGTAGCGTTAGCAAACGTCCGCTAGCACAGCAACACAGGTAGCTGTATACACTGAGTGGACAAAACAGTAAGAACACCTGCTATTTCCATGACATAGACTGACCAGCTGATTCCAGGTGAAAGCTATGATCCCTTATTTATGTCAACCTGTTAACTCTACTTCAATTAGTGTAGATGAAGGGGAGGAGATAGGTTAAGGAAGGACTTTTAAAGTCTTGACAATTGAGACATGGATTGTGTATGTGGGCCATTCAGAGGGTGAAAGGTCAAGACCAAATATTTTTTATTTTACTAGGCAAGTCAGTTTTTGTATTTTCAATGACGGCCTAGGAACAGTGGGTTAACTGCCTGTTCAGGGGCAGAACAACAGATTTGTACCTTGTCAGCTCGGGGGTTTGAACTTGCAACCTTTCGGTTACTAGTCCAACGCTCTAACCACTAGGTTACCCTGCCGTTGCAAAAAGGTATGGTAGCAGGAGCCAGGAGCCAGAAGCCAGGAGCCAGGAGCCAGGAGCCAAGGTTTGACTGTGTCAAGAACTGCAACCCTGCTGGGTTTTTCAAACTCAACAGTTTTTTCATGTGGATTAAGAATGGTCCAGCAGCCAAAGGACATTCAGCCAACATGACACAACTTTGGGAAGCATTGGAGTCAATATGGGCCAGCATCCCTGTGTAACGCTTTGGACACCTTGTAGAGTCCATGCCTGTTATAAAAGGAATTTTATTCCTGTATGTTCATCAACCAATTCAATAAAAACACTCCGCCCATTTCTATGAATTTGCAAGATACTTATTTGCATAAAATGGACAGAGACTAGCCTCAAAATCAATCAATAGCTTTTATTCTCGAGAGTACTGAATATAATACAATGTACATTGGGTTTATTTACATCACATTTCGTCATAGCATTTTGAATGCTGCTCCTCCTTCTCTCCGTTCACAAGCCTTACATTGTCTGCCATGGCAATATAGTTCCCTGGGTAGAGGCAGGATGTGTAAAGCCTTCCCACATTGTTACTCATGTTTATTGCCACGAATAACTGTTAAACAATCTACTACTAGCCCAAGGTCAATCTCACCCCTCCCTGGGTAGAGGCAAGATGTCCTGTAAGGAACACAGCATTCCAGCCAGTCTGACGATTAGCTCCATTCCTTTCCAACAAGGAACAGAAAGTCCTAATTCTGGACGAAAACTACACACATCACATTCTGTATTATGATTATAATAAGATCCATACATCATTACAGTAACATAATAGTATTCTGTTTAGTTATAGTTCTGATTTAGATGTATACATACTTTAGTCATTATTCCTTAACAATGCCCCAATGAGTTGAGGCCATTCCTGGGGCAACTCAATATTAGGAAGGTGTAAAGGGCAGAATTAAAGGATATTTTTTCTGGCATACCGTTTCGCTATTAAAATACAGTGTTGTCCCAATAATACAGGGACAACCTTATATGCATATTAAACCTACCTACAACTGTCAAAGATGAAAAACCAACTGCAAACTGAGGGGAAAAGGAAAACAGCAGTATTCGTTGCTATGGTAATCCATGGAGCTCATGGCTATTGGAGGAAAAGGCATGACCTTTGTGAGGTCAAAGCAAAAATGGAACCAGGTCCTGGGGGTATGGAGGAGCCAGGTTCTGGGGGTATGGAGGAGCCAGGTCCTGGGGGTATGGATGGGCCAGGTCCTGGGGGTATGGAGAAGCCAGGTCCTGGGGGTATGGAGGACCAGGTCCTGGGGGTATGGAGAAGCCAGGTCCTGGGGGTATGGAGGGGCCAGGTCCTGGGGGTATGGATGGACCAGGTCCTGGGGGTATGGAGGACCAGGTCCTGGGGGTATGGAGGGCCAGGTCCTGGGGGTATGGAGGACCAGGTCCTGGGGGTATGGAGGAGCCAGGTCCTGGGGGTATGGAGGGGCCAGGTCCTGGGGGTATGGAGGAGCCAGGTCCTGGGGGTATGGAGGGGCCAGGTCCTGGGGGTATGGAGGGGCCAGGTCCTAAAGGTATGGAGGGGCCAGGTCCTGGGGGTATGGAGGGGCCAGGTCCTGGGGGTATGGAGGGGCCAGGTCCTGGGGGTATGGAGAAGCCTGGTCCTGGGGGTATGGAGAAGCCAGGTCCTGGGGGTATGGAGGGGCCAGGTCCTGGGGGTATGGAGGGGCCAGGTCCTGGGGGTATGGAGGAGCCAGGTCCTGGGGGTATGGAGGACCTGGTCCTAGAGGTATGGAGAAGCCTGGTCCTAGAGGTATGGAGGGGCCTGGTCCTGGGGGTATGGAGGAACCAGGTCCTGGGGGTATGGAGGGGCCAGGTCCTGGGGGTATGGAGGAACCAGGTCCTGGGGGTATGGAGGGGCCAGGTTCTAAAGGTATGGAGGGGCCAGGTCCTGGGGGTATGGAGGACCAGGTCCTGGGGGTATGGAGGACCAGGTCCTGGGGGTATGGAGGGGCCAGGTCCTGGGGGTATGGATGGGCCAGGTCCTGGGGGTATGGAGGAGCCAGGTTCTGGGGGTATGGAGGGCCATATCCTGGGGGTCTGGAGGAACCAGGTCCTGGGGGTATGGAGGACCAGGTCCTGGGGGTATGGAGGAGCCAGGTCCTGGGGGTATGGAGGGGAATTTGTCCTTGGTCGAATAGGATGCAGGTTTAGGAAGTACAGATTGCACACACACAGTAACACTGCAAAATACCTATGTTTGTTGTCAGTGCCAATCAGTAATCGGATTCTTTGGTTTCATCTTGATGTGTTTAAGTTCCGTGTATATTACATTATATCCACCAGGAATGACGGGAACAATAGCCATATTCTGAGTGCCCTTACCTGGGGTTACATGCTATTTCAAATCATTCCAAATACTTTAGCTGTCGTGGTTGGCTGTTGACATGGAACCAATAGAATAGTCCAGGTCCTAAAAGTGCAAACCCTGGCCACCTGCCACTCCACAGACAGGCTGAAAAGCATACGCCAAAGTGTTTGAAAGATTTCAAACAAGAGGCTGTTTGAAGGTCTGGTGCCTTGTCATGTGTTAGTATAAGTGAAGGTTAATGTCTAAGAGTCTCTGGGGAGTGAATAAGAACTTAACCCCTTACAACCCTCTAGGGGTGCTGCAAGGCATCTAGGGAGTGAAGAAGAGACCACTTAACCCTACAACCCTACCATGGGTGCTGCAAGGCATCTAGGGAGTGAAGAAGAGACCATCTTAACCCCTACAACCCTCCAGGGGTGCTGCAAGGCATCTAGGGAGTGAAGAAGAGACCACTTAACCCCTACAACCCTCCAGGGGTGCTGCAAGGCATCTAGGGAGTGGAAAAGAGTCCACTTAACCCCTACAACCCTCCAGGGGTGCTGCAAGGCATCTAGGGAGTGAAGAAGAGTCCACTTAACCCCTACAACCCTCCAGGGGTGCTGCAAGGCATCTAGGGATTGAAGATGAGACCACTTAACCCCTACAACCCTCCAGGGGTTCTGCAAGGCATCTAGGGAGTGAAGAAGAGACCACTTAACCCCTACAACCCTCCAGGGGTGCTGCACAGCATCTAGGGAGTGGAGAAAGACCACTTAACCCCTACAACCCTCAGGGGTGCTGCAAGGCATCTAGGGAGTGAAGAAGAGTCCACTTAACCCCTACAACCCTCCAGGGGTGCTGCAAGGCATCTAGGGAGTGAAGAAGAGACCACTTAACCCCTACAACCCTCCAGGGGTGCTGCAAGGCATCTAGGGAGTGAAGAAGAGACCACTTAACCCCTACAACCCTCCAGGGGTGCTGCAAGGCATCTAGGGAGTGGAGAAGAGACCACTTAACCCCTACAACCCTCCAGGGGTGCTGCAAGGCATCTAGGGAGTGAAGAAGAGTCCACTTAACCCCTACAACCCTCCAGGGGTGCTGCAAGGCATCTAGGGAGTGAAGAAGAGTCCACTTAACCCCTACAACCCTCCAGGGGTGCTGCAAGGCATCTAGGGAGTGAAGAAGAGACCACTTAACCCCTACAACCCTCCAGGGGTGCTGCAAGGCATCTAGGGAGTGAAGAAGAGACCACTTAACCCCTACAACCCTCTAGGGGTGCTGCAAGGCATCTAGGGAGTGAAGAAGAGTCCACTTAACCCCTACAACCCTCCAGGGGTGCTGCAAGGCATCTAGGGAGTGAAGAAGAGACCACTTAACCCCTACAACCCTCCAGGGGTGCTGCAAGCATCTAGGGAGTGAAGAAGAGACCACTTAACCCCTACAACCCTCCAGGGGTGCTGCAAGGCATCTAGGGAGTGAAGAAGAGACCACTTAACCCCTACAACCCTCCAGGGTGCTGCAAGGCATCTAGGGAGTGAAGAAGAGACCACTTAACCCCTACAACCCTCCAGGGGTGCTGCAAGGCATCTAGGGAGTGAAGATGAGACCACTTAACCCTACAACCCTCCAGGGGTGCTGCAAGGCATCTAGGGAGTGAAGAAGAGACCACTTAACCCCTACAACCCTCAAGGGGTGCTGCACAGCAGATGACCCACTGCCTCCAGACCCTCCGGTGTGTGTGTGTGTGTGTGTGTGTGTGTGTGTGTGTGTGTGTGTGTGTGTGTGTGTGTGTGTGTGTGTGTGTGTGTGTGTGTGTGTGTGTGTGTGTGTGTGTGTGTGTGTGTGTGTGTGTGTGTGTGTGTGTGCTTGTGTGTCTGTGTGTGTGCGTGTTTGTGTGTGTGTGTGTGTGTTTGTGTGCGTGCCGTGTGTCTGTGTGTGCGTGCGCGTGTGTGTGTGTGTGTGTGTGTGTGTGTGTGTGTGTGTGTGTGTGTGTGTGTGTGTGTGTGTGTGTGTGTGTGTGTGTGTGTGTGTGTGTGTGTGTGTGTGTGTGTGTGTGTGTGTGTGCTTGTGTGTCTGTGTGTGTGCGTGCGTGTTTGTGTGTGTGTGTTGTGTTTGTGTGCATGTGCGTGTGTGTGTGTGTGTGCGTGCGCGTGTGTCTGTGTGTGCGTGTTTGTGTGTGTGTGTTTGTGTATGTGTGTGTGTGTGTGTGTGTGTGTGTGTGTGTGTGTGTGTGTGTGTCACAGGGGTTGGGTTGTGAGCATAAAGACATGGACAATAAAGTTAATCGTCTGTTGAGTAATCCATTGTTTAGTAAATCCCTATTGTTGGACAGGAATCTCAAAGGGGAAGATGATGTAACCAGGTTGTGTTATGTACACAGCTGATGTGCTTTCCTTCTCAGCGACTAAAAATAACACTAGCCATACCTTTATACCCAAACAGACCTGAGGGGAGGAGCCGTTCACAGTGTTGCATCACACCGTTGACTTGTTTTGCATCATGCCATTAAGCACTACAGAGTCTAAATGGAATGTCTGCAGTGTTACTAAGTGATAGGCGGGTTCAGAGTTCAACGTATTGCTGCTATCTGAGGTAATTCACTGGCAACAGGACTATACAATGTGATCACATGGGGAGAGGTTGTGAAAACACATTCGTACAGTACCAGTCAAACGTTTAGACAACACCAACTCATTCTAGGGTTTTTCTATATTGTTTACTATTTTTAAACATTGTAGAATAATAGTGAAGACGTCAAAACTATGAAATAACACATATGGAATAATGTAGTAACCAAAAAAAGTGTTAAACAAATCAAAATATATTTCATATTTGAGATTCTTCAAAGTAGCCACCCTTTGCCTTGACGACAACTTTGCACACTCTTGGCATTCTCTCAACCAGCTTAATGAGGTAGTCACCTGGAATGAATTTCAATTCACAGGTGTGCCTGGTTAAAAGTTCATTTGTGGGATTTATTTCCTTCTTAATGAGTTTGAGTCAATCAGTTGTGTTGTGACAAGGTAGGGGTGGTGTACAGAAGATAGCACTATTTGGTAAAAGACCAAGGGTGTCGGGTGCCTTGTCCTCTATATAGGGAGTAGAGAGCCTGGTGGTGTACAGAAGATAGCACTATTTGGTTAAAGACCACGTCCATATTATGGCAAGAACATCTCAAATAAGCAAAGAGAAACGTCAATCCATCATTGCATGAAGGTCAGTCAATCTGGAAAATTTCTCATGAGTACCGTCACAGGAAAGGAAGAACCAGAGTTACCTCTTCTGCCGAGTTCATTAGAGTTAACTGCACCTCAGATTGCAGCCCAAAATAAATGCTTCACAGAGTTCAAGTAACAGACACATCTAAACATCAACTGTTCAGAGGAGACTGACGAATCAGGCCTTCATGGTTGAATTTCTGCAAAGAAACCACTACTAAAGGACAGCAATAAGAAGAATATACCTGTTTGGGCCAAGACGATGAGCAATGGACATCAGACTGGTGGAAATCTGTCCTTTGGTCTGATGAGTCCAAATTTGAGATTTTTGGTTCCAACCACTGTGTCTTTGTGAGACGCAGAGTAGGTGAAAGTGGTCAGAGGAAGCCGATGCTGAGCTACAGGACTGTTTTTCCAGCACAGACTGGATTCTGCCGATGGCATTGAGGAGTACACCACATCAGTCACTTGCTTCATCAATAAGTCAAGTCACTTGCTTCATCAACAAGTGCATCGATGACGTCGTCGCCACAGTACATACCCCAACTAGAAGCCATGGATTACAGGCAACATCCACACTGAGCTAAAGGGTAGAGCTGCCGCTTTCAAGGAGCTTATAAGAAATCCCACTATGCCCTCCAACAAACTATCAAACAGGCAAAGCGTCAATACAGGACTAAGATTGAATCGTACTACACCGGCTTCGACGCGCGTCGGATGTAGCAGGGCTTGCAAACTATTACAGACTACAAAGGGATGCACAGCCACGAGCTGCTCAGTGACACGAACCTACCAGACGAGCTAAATTACTTCTATGCTCGCTTCGAGGCAAGTAACACTGAAATATGTATGAGAGCACCAGCTGTTCCAGGACAACTATGTGATCACGCTCTTCGTAGCCGATGTGAGTAAGACCTTTAAACAGGTCAACATTCACAAGGCCGTAGGGCCAGATGGATTACCAGGACGTGTGCTCTGAGCATGCACTGACCAACTGGCAAGTATCTTCACTGACATTTCAACCTGTCCCTGTCCGAGTCTGTAATACCAACATGTTTCAAGTAGATCACCATAGTCCCTGTGCCCAAGAACAAAGGTAACCTGCCTAAATGACTACCGACCCGTAGCACTCACGTCTGTAACCATGAAGTGCTTTGAAAGGCTGGTCATGGCTCACATCAACACCCTTATCCCAGAAACCCTAGACCCACTCCAATTTGCATACAGCACCAACAGATCCACAGATGATGCAATCTCTATTGCACTCAACACTTCCCACTCCCACCTGGACAAAAGAACAGCTATGTGAGAATGCTATTCATTGTTCAACACCATATTGCCCTCAAAGCTCATCACTAAGCTAAGGACCCTGGGACTAAACACCTCCCTCTGCAACTGGATCCTGGACTTCCTGACGGGCCGACCCTAGGTGGTAAGGGTAGGTAACAACACATCTGCGATCCTCAACACGGGGGGCCCCTCAGGGGTGCATGCTCAGCCCCCTCCTGTACTCCTTGTTCACTCATGACTTCCTGGCCAGGCACAACTCCAACACCATCATCAATTTAGCCGATGGTAGGCCTGATCACCGACAACAATGAGACAGCCTATCGGGAGGAGTTCAGAGACCTGGTTGTGTGGTGCCAGGACAACAATGTCTCCCTCAAGGTGATCAAGACAAAGGAGATGATTTTGGACTACAGGAAAAGGAGGACCGAGCCACGCCCCCATTCTCATCGACAGGGCTGCAGTGGAACAGGTTGAGAGCTTCATGTTCCTTGGTGACCACATCACCAACAAACTATCATGGTCCAAACACACTGAGACAGTCGTGAAGAGGACACAACAAACCCCATTCCCATTCCCATTCCCATTCCCATTCATAATACGGTGTTACTTCATTGGCTGGGCAGCTGAAACTTTGTAGCACAATACAGTACAATGAAAGTAAAAAACCGAATAGCCTTCATTAAAATATATCTGTTCACTTCAGTTTGATCCTCTGTTCTGTTCATACACTTTGGTCGGAGAGGAAAGTAGTGTCAATGTTCCCTTCCCTTTTGGCCTCGTACACTCTAATAAACAAACACATCAATCTACCAATTAATCAATCAATAATCAAACAACGTTGTCCTCTGTATCTCATTTGGTAGAGCACGGCGCTTGCAACTCCATGATAGTGGATTCCCGGGACCCACCCGTGAAGGAAATGTAAAAGGTGCACGACTGAAAGCTGCTTTGGATAACAACGTCTGCTGAATGTCATTTATTCTATATTGCGTAACATGTTCAGAACTTTCACTGTGGTGAGGGCTGAGAATCTTATTGGCTGTCAACAGGTCCTGGAATGAGGAATACGTGTGACAGAGTGACAGTAAGGAGTCGGGTTTACAGACTTCCAGACTAGTATCGACGTTGGTGATATAGGATCTATACTCCACCCACAATGGGGATTCCCATCTCTGAGAGAGGGCCTGGTCTAAAGGAGTGCACTATATAAGGAATAGGGTGCCATGGGCTCTGGTCAAAAGGAGTGCACTATATAGGGAATAGGGTGCTATAGGACTCTGGTCTAAAGTAGTGCACTATATAGGGAATAGGGTGCCATTTGGGATTCATATCTTTCAGATAGCAGTCACAAAACTAGTAGTGGACTATGTGGACCTATAGAATACTACAACTCACATCAATGCTTTAAAGAGGCAATTTGGATTTCAAACAATAGCAATGCAGCCACCCCACCACTCTCAAATTAATAGACAGAGCTATGAATTCAAGGACTGACCATCTGACATCAAAGTTACAGTTTCAACCATGTTTTGAGGATATACAGAATTTGTTTACAATTCCTTTCTTTTAATAAACAAATATTTTGGGTTCTGGTGGCGTTAGACAAACAGGTCAGGAGGTATTTAGAAGATATACTTATAGGGAAATCAATGGTTATATGTAGTTAATTGAAAAGTCCAAAACCGGTTGTAGCAATCGTTAAATTGCCCCTTTAATGTCTAGAGGTAATCTACACCTCCTTTAGGATGATAGAGGTAATCTACACCTCCTTTAGGATGATAGAGGTAATCTACACCTCCTTCAGGATGATAGAGGTAATCTACACCTCCTTCAGGATGATAGAGGTAATCTACACCTCCTTCATGATGATAGAGGTAATCTACACCTCCTTTAGGATGATAGAGGTAATCTACACCACCTTCAGGATGATAGAGGTAATCTACACCTCCTTCAGGATGATAGAGGTAATCTACACCTCCTTCAGGATGATAGAGGTAATCTACACCTCCTTCAGGATGATAGATGTAATCTACACCTCCTTAAGGATGATAGATGTAATCTACACCTCCTTAAGGATGATAGATGTAATCTACATCTCCTTTAGGATGATGGATGTAATCTACATCTCCTTCAGGATGATAGATGTAATCTACATCTCCTTCAGGATGATAGATGTAATCTACACCTCCTTTAGGATGATAGATGTAATCTACATCTCCTTTAGGATGATAGATGTAATCTACACCTCCTTCAGGATGATAGATGTAATCTACACCTCCTTCAGGATGATAGATGTAATCTACACCTCCTTAAGGATGATAGATGTAATCTACATCTCCTTTAGGATGATAGATGTAATCTACACCTCAACTAGGATGATAGATGTAATCTACACCTCCTTCAGGATGATAGATGTAATCTACATCTCCTTTAGGATGATGGATGTAATCTACATCTCCTTCAGGATGATAGATGTAATCTACATCTCCTTCAGGATGATAGATGTAATCTACACCTCCTTTAGGATGATAGATGTAATCTACATCTCCTTTAGGATGATAGATGTAATCTACACCTCCTTCAGGATGATAGATGTAATCTACACCTCCTTCAGGATGATAGATGTAATCTACACCTCCTTAAGGATGATAGATGTAATCTACATCTCCTTTAGGATGATAGATGTAATCTACACCTCAACTAGGATGATAGATGTAATCTACACCTCCTTCAGGATGATAGATGTAATCTACACCTCCTTAAGGATGATAGATGTAATCTACATCTCCTTTAGGATGATAGATGTAATCTACACCTCAACTAGGATGATAGATGTAATCTACACCTCCTTCAGGATGATAGATGTAATCTACACCTCCTTCAGGATGATAGATGTAATCTACACCTCCTTCAGGATGATAGATGTAATCTACACCTCCTTAAGGATGATAGATGTAATCTACATCTCCTTAAGGATGATAGATGTAATCTACATCTCCTTTAGGATGATAGATGTAATCTACACCTCAACTAGGATGATAGATGTAATCTACACCTCCTTCAGGATGATAGATGTAATCTACACCTCCTTAAGGATGATAGATGTAATCTACATCTCCTTTAGGATGATAGATGTAATCTACACCTCAACTAGGATGATAGATGTAATCTACACCTCCTTCAGGATGATAGATGTAATCTACCTCCTTTAGGATGATAGAGGTAATCTACATCTGCTTTAGGATGATAGAGGTAATCTACATCTGCTTTAGGATGATAGAGGTAATCTACACCTCCTTCAGGATGATAGATGTAATCTACACCTCCTTCAGGATGATAGAGGTAATCTACACCTCCTTCAGGATGATAGAGGTAATCTACATCTCCTTCAGGATGATAGAGGTAATCTACACCTCCTTCAGGATGATAGAGGTAATCTACACCTCCTTCAGGATGATAGAGGTAATCTACACCTCCTTTAGGATGATAGAGGTAATCTACACCTCCTTCAGGATGATAGAGGTAATCTACATCTCCTTTAGGATGATAGAGGTAATCTACACCTCAACTAGGATGATAGATGTAATCTACACCGGAACTAGGATGATAGATGTAATCTACACCTCCTTTAGGATGATAGAGGTAATCTACATCTCCTTTAGGATGATAGATGTAATCTACACCTCCTTTAGGATGATAGAGTTAATCTACACCTCCTTTAGGATGATAGATGTAATCTACACCTCCTTTAGGATGATAGATGTCATCAAAACCTCCTTCAGGATGATAGATGTCATCTACACCTCCTTCAGGATGATAGAGGTAATCTACATCTCCTTTAGGATGATAGAGGTAATCTACACTTCCTTCAGGATGATAGAGGTAATCTACATCTCCTTTAGGATGATAGAGGTAATCTACACCTCCTTTAGGATGATAGATGTAATCTACACCTCAACTAGGATGATAGATGTAATCTACACCTCCTTTAGGATGATGGATGTAATCTACATCTCCTTCAGGATGATAGATGTAATCTACATCTCCTTCAGGATGATAGATGTAATCTACACCTCCTTTAGGATGATAGATGTAATCTACATCTCCTTTAGGATGATAGATGTAATCTACACCTCCTTCAGGATGATAGATGTAATCTACACCTCCTTCAGGATGATAGATGTAATCTACACCTCCTTAAGGATGATAGATGTAATCTACATCTCCTTTAGGATGATAGATGTAATCTACACTCAACTAGGATGATAGATGTAATCTACACCTCCTTCAGGATGATAGATGTAATCTACATCTCCTTTAGGATGATGGATGTAATCTACATCTCCTTCAGGATGATAGATGTAATCTACATCTCCTTCAGGATGATAGATGTAATCTACACCTCCTTTAGGATGATAGATGTAATCTACATCTCCTTTAGGATGATAGATGTAATCTACACCTCCTTCAGGATGATAGATGTAATCTACACCTCCTTCAGGATGATAGATGTAATCTACACCTCCTTAAGGATGATAGATGTAATCTACATCTCCTTTAGGATGATAGATGTAATCTACACCTCAACTAGGATGATAGATGTAATCTACATCTCCTTTAGGATGATAGATGTAATCTACACCTCCTTCAGGATGATAGATGTAATCTACACCTCCTTCAGGATGATAGATGTAATCTACACCTCCTTAAGGATGATAGATGTAATCTACATCTCCTTTAGGATGATAGATGTAATCTACACCTCAACTAGGATGATAGATGTAATCTACACCTCCTTCAGGATGATAGATGTAATCTACACCTCCTTAAGGATGATAGATGTAATCTACATCTCCTTTAGGATGATAGATGTAATCTACACCTCAACTAGGATGATAGATGTAATCTACACCTCCTTCAGGATGATAGATGTAATCTACACCTCCTTCAGGATGATAGATGTAATCTACACCTCCTTCAGGATGATAGATGTAATCTACACCTCCTTCAGGATGATAGATGTAATCTACACCTCCTTAAGGATGATAGATGTAATCTACATCTCCTTAAGGATGATAGATGTAATCTACATCTCCTTTAGGATGATAGATGTAATTAACTAGGATGATAGATGTAATCTACACCTCCTTCAGGATGATAGATGTAATCTACACCTCCTTAAGGATGATAGATGTAATCTACATCTCCTTTAGGATGATAGATGTAATCTACACCTCAACTAGGATGATAGATGTAATCTACACCTCCTTCAGGATGATAGATGTAATCTACACCTCCTTTAGGATGATAGAGGTAATCTACATCTGCTTTAGGATGATAGAGGTAATCTACATCTGCTTTAGGATGATAGAGGTAATCTACACCTCCTTCAGGATGATAGATGTAATCTACACCTCCTTCAGGATGATAGAGGTAATCTACACCTCCTTCAGGATGATAGAGGTCATCTACATCTCCTTCAGGATGATAGAGGTAATCTACACCTCCTTCAGGATGATAGAGGTAATCTACACCTCCTTCAGGATGATAGAGGTAATCTACACCTCCTTTAGGATGATAGAGGTAATCTACACCTCCTTCAGGATGATAGAGGTAATCTACATCTCCTTTAGGATGATAGAGGTAATCTACACCTCAACTAGGATGATAGATGTAATCTACACCGGAACTAGGATGATAGATGTAATCTACACCTCCTTTAGGATGATAGAGGTAATCTACATCCCCTTTAGGATGATAGATGTAATCTACACCTCCTTTAGGATGATAGAGTTAATCTACACCTCCTTTAGGATGATAGATGTAATCTACACCTCCTTTAGGATGATAGATGTCATCTACACCTCCTTCAGGATGATAGATGTCATCTACACCTCCTTCAGGATGATAGAGGTAATCTACATCTCCTTTAGGATGATAGAGGTAATCTACACTTCCTTCAGGATGATAGAGGTAATCTACATCTCCTTTAGGATGATAGAGGTAATCTACACCTCCTTTAGGATGATAGATGTAATCTACACCTCCTTTAGGATGATAGAGGTAATCTACATCTCCTTTAGGATGATAGATGTAATCTACACCTCCTTTAGGATGATAGAGTTAATCTACACCTCCTTTAGGATGATAGATGTAATCTACACCTCCTTTAGGATGATAGATGTCATCTACACCTCCTTCAGGATGATAGATGTCATCTACACCTCCTTCAGGATGATAGGTAATCCTACATCTCCTTTAGGATGATAGAGGTAATCTACACTTCCTTCAGGATGATAGAGGTAATCTACACCTCAACTAGGATGATAGATGTAATCTACACCTCCTTCAGGATGATAGATGTAATCTACATCTCCTTTAGGATGATGGATGTAATCTACATCTCCTTCAGGATAATAGATGTAATCTACATCTCCTTCAGGATGATAGATGTAATCTACACCTCCTTTAGGATGATAGATGTAATCTACATCTCCTTTAGGATGATAGATGTAATCTACACCTCCTTCAGGATGATAGATGTAATCTACACCTCCTTCAGGATGATAGATGTAATCTACACCTCCTTAAGGATGATAGATGTAATCTACATCTCCTTTAGGATGATAGATGTAATCTACACCTCAACTAGGATGATAGATGTAATCTACACCTCCTTCAGGATGATAGATGTAATCTACACCTCCTTAAGGATGATAGATGTAATCTACATCTCCTTTAGGATGATAGATGTAATCTACACCTCAACTAGGATGATAGATGTAATCTACACCTCCTTCAGGATGATAGATGTAATCTACACCTCCTTCAGGATGATAGATGTAATCTACACCTCCTTCAGGATGATAGATGTAATCTACACCTCCTTAAGGATGATAGATGTAATCTACATCTCCTTAAGGATGATAGATGTAATCTACATCTCCTTTAGGATGATAGATGTAATCTACACCTCAACTAGGATGATAGATGTAATCTACACCTCCTTCAGGATGATAGATGTAATCTACACCTCCTTAAGGATGATAGATGTAATCTACATCTCCTTTAGGATGATAGATGTAATCTACACCTCAACTAGGATGATAGATGTAATCTACACCTCCTTCAGGATGATAGATGTAATCTACACCTCCTTTAGGATGATAGAGGTAATCTACATCTGCTTTAGGATGATAGAGGTAATCTACATCTGCTTTAGGATGATAGAGGTAATCTACACCTCCTTCAGGATGATAGATGTAATCTACACCTCCTTCAGGATGATAGAGGGTAATCTACACCTCCTTCAGGATGATAGAGGTCATCTACATCTCCTTCAGGATGATAGAGGTAATCTACACCTCCTTCAGGATGATAGAGGTAATCTACACCTCCTTCAGGATGATAGAGGTAATCTACACCTCCTTTAGGATGATAGAGGTAATCTACACCTCCTTCAGGATGATAGAGGTAATCTACATCTCCTTTAGGATGATAGAGGTAATCTACACCTCAACTAGGATGATAGATGTAATCTACACCGGAACTAGGATGATAGATGTAATCTACACCTCCTTTTAGGATGATAGAGGTAATCTACATCCCCTTTAGGATGATAGATGTAATCTACACCTCCTTTAGGATGATAGAGTTAATCTACACCTCCTTTAGGATGATAGATGTAATCTACACTCTCCTTTAGGATGATAGATGTCATCTACACCTCCTTCAGGATGATAGATGTCATCTACACCTCCTTCAGGATGATAGAGGTAATCTACATCTCCTTTAGGATGATAGAGGTAATCTACACTTCCTTCAGGATGATAGAGGTAATCTACATCTCCTTTAGGATGATAGAGGTAATCTACACTCCTTTAGGATGATAGATGTAATCTACACCTCAACTAGGATGATAGATGTAATCTACACCTCCTTTAAAATGATAGATGTAATCTACACCTCCATTAGGATGATAGATGTCATCTACACCTCCTTTAGGATGATAGAGCCAATCTACACCTCCTTTAGGATGATAGATGTAATCTACATCTCCTTTAGGATGATAGATGTAATCTACACCTCCTTTAGGATGATAGATGTAATCTACACCTCCATTAGGATGATAGAGGTAATCTACACCTCCTTTAGGATGATAGAGGTAATCTACACCTCCTTTAGGATGATAGATGTAATCTACACCTCCTTTACGATGATAGAGGTAATCTACACCTCCTTTAGGATGATAGATGTAATCTACACCTCAACTAGGATGATAGATGTAATCTACACCTCCTTTAAAATGATAGATGTAATCTACACCTCCTTTAGGATGATAGATGTAATCTACACCTCCATTAGGATGATAGAGGTAATCTACACCTCCTTTGGGATGATAGAGGTAATCTACACCTCCGTCAGGATGATAGATGTCATCTACACCTCCATTAGGATGATAGATGTAATCTACACCTCCGTTAGGATGATAGATGTAATCTACACCTCCATTAGGATGATAGATGTAATCTACACCTCCGTTAGGATGATAGATGTAATCTACACCTCAACTAGGATGATAGATGTAATATACACCTCCATAAGGATGATAGATGTCATCTACACCTCCTTTGGGATGATAGATGTCATCTACACCTCCGTTAGGCTGATAGAAATCCTCATTCATTTATATAATTAAATCATTAAATTTTTTCTATATCACCTACACCAGTGATCACTTTCAAAGTGATCTTTCCTAGTACATTATCACAGCATATTGGCTATGCTTGGCCTAGTATATTATCACAGCATATTGGCTATGCTTGGCCTAGTATATTATCACAGCATATTGGCTATGCTTGGCCTAGTATATTATCACCGCATATTGGCTATGCTTGGCCTAGTATATTATCACAGCATATTGGCTATGCTTGGCCTAGTACATTATCACAGCATATTGGCTATGCTTGGCCTAGTATATTATCACGGCATATTGGCTATGCTTGCCCTAATACATTATCACAGCATATTGGCTATGCTTGGCCTAATACATTATCACAGCATATTGGCTATGCTTGGCCTAATAAATTATCACAGCATATTGGCTATGCTTGGCCTAGTATATTATCATGCTATATTGGCTATGCTTGCCCTAATACATTATCACAGCATATTGGCTATGCTTGGCCTAATAAATTATCACAGCATATTGGCTATGCTTGGCCAAGTATATTATCACAGCATATTGGCTATGCTTGGCCTAGTACATTATCACAGCATATTGGCTATGCTTGGCCTAGTATATTATCACAGCATATTGGCTATGCTTGGCCTAGTATATTATCACAGCATATTGGCTATGCTTGGCCTAGTATATTATCACACGCATATTGGCTATGCTTGGCCTAGTATATTATCACAGCATATTGGCTATGCTTGGCCTAGTACATTATCACAGCATATTGGCTATGCTTGGCC
>NW_027015472.1:0-11461 GCF_036934945.1 Oncorhynchus masou masou
ACGAGACGGCCTACAGGGAGGAGGTGAGGGCCCTCGGAGTGTGGTGTCAGGAAAATAACCTCACACTCAACGTCAACAAAACTAAGGAGATGATTGTGGACTTCAGGAAACAGCAGAGGGAACACCCCCTATCCACATCGATGGAACAGTAATGGAGAGGGTAGTAAGTTTTAAGTTCCTCATGCGTACACAGCACAGACAAACTGAATTGGTCCACCCACACAGACAACAGCAGAGCCTCTTCAACCTCAGGAGGCTGAAGAAATTTGTCTTGTCACCAAAAGCACTCACAAACTTCTACAGATGCACAATCGAGAGCATCCTGTCTGGCTGTATCACCGCCTGGTACGGCAACTGCTCCTCCCACTACCGTAAGGCTCTCCAGAGGGTAGTGAGGTCTGCACAACGCATCACCAGGGGCAAACTACCTGCCCTCCAGGACACCTACACCACCCAATGTCACAGGAAGGCCATAAAGATCATCAAGGACAACAACCACTTGAGCCACTGCCTGTTCACCCCGCTTATCATCCAGAAGGCGAGGTCAGTACAGGTGCATCAAAGCTAGGACCGAGAGACTGAAAAACAGCTTCTATCTCAAGGCCATCAGACTGTTAAACAGCCACCACTAACATTGAGTGGCTGCTGCCAACACACTGACACTGACTCAACTCCAGCCACTTTAATAATGGGAATTGATGGGAAATTATGTAAAATATCACTAGCCACTTTAAACAATGCTACCTTATATAATGTTACTTACCCTACATTATTCATCTCATATGCATACGTATATACATACTCTATATCATCGACTGCATCCTTATGTAATACATGTATCACTAGCCACTTTAACTATGCCACTTTGTTTACATACTCATCTCATATGTATATACTGTACTCGATACCATCTACTGTATCTTGCCTATGCTGCTCTGTACCATCACTCATTCATATATCCTTATGTACATATTCTTTATCCCCTTACACTGTGTATAAGACAGTAGATTAGAATTGTCAGTTAGATTACTTGTTGGTTATTACTGCATTGTCGGAACTAGAAGCACAAGCATTTCGCTTACACTCGCATTAACATTGCTAACCATGTGTATGTGACAAATAAATTTGATTTGATTTGATTTGATGTAAAATATATCACTAGCCACTTTAAACAATGCTACTTAATATAATGTTTACATACCCTACATTATTCATCTCATATGTATACGTATATACTGTACTCTATATCATCTACTGCATCCTTATGTAATACATGTATCAATAGCCACTTTGTTTACATACTCATCTCATATGTATATACTGTACTCAATACCATCTACTGCATCTTGCCTATGCCGCTCTGTACCATCACTCATTCATATATCTTCATGTACATATTCTTTATCCCTTTACACTTGTGTGTATAAGGTAGTAGTTTTCGAATTGTTAGCTAGATTACTCGTTGGTTATTACTGCATTGTCGGAACTAGAAGCACAAGCATTTCGCTACACTCGCATTAACATCTGCTAACCATGTGTATGTGACAAATCAAATCAAATTTGATTTGATTTGAACACAAAAGTGATGGTTGCTGATAATGGGCCTCTGTAGGCCTATGCAGATATTCCATAAAACAATCTGCTGTTTCCAGCTACAATAGTCATTTACAGCATTAATAATGTCTTACACTGTACAGTGGCTTGCGTAAAGTATTCACCAGTTTTTGGAAAGCATTTTTCCAATTTTGTTGCCTTACAACTTGGAATTAAAACAGATTTTTTTGGGGGGGTTGTATCATTTGATTTACACAACATGCCTACCACTTTGAAGATGCAAAATATTTTTTTTATTTGTTGTGAAACAAACAAGAAATAATACCCCAAAAATTTAAACTTGAGGGTGCATAACTATTCAACCCCCCTCCCAAAGTCAAAACTTTGCAGAGTCACAATTTGCAGCAATTACAGCTACAAGTCCCTTGGGGTAATGCTCTATAAGCTTGGCACATCTATCCCCAGGGATTTTTGCCCATTCGTTAAGGCAAAACTGCTCCAGCTCCTTCAAGTTGGATGGGTTCCGCTGGTGTACAGCAATCTTTAAGTCATACCACAGATTCTCAATTGGATAGAGGTCTCGGCTTTCACTAGGCCATTTCAAAACATTAAATGTTTCCCTTTAAAGCACTGAGAGTGTTGCTTTAGCAGTATACTTAGGGTCATTGTCCTGCTGGAAGGTGAACCTCCTTCCCAGTCTCAAATCTCTAGAAGACTGAAACAGGTTTCCCTCAAGAATTTCCCTGTATTTAGCACCATCCATCATTCCTTAAATTCTGACCAGTTTTCCAGTCCCTGCCAATGAAAAACATCCCCACAGTGAAGGATGTTGGTAGCATCATGATGTGGGGATGTTTTTCATTGGCAGGATGGTGTTCGAGGTAATGAGAGTTGTTGGGTTTGCGCCAGACATAGTGTTTGGCCAAAACAGATATAATAATAACAGATAAGACTACAACTAATATGAGTTCCACTTGGGAAAAGTGCTCTTTACTTCGGCACACAACATGATAAGCCCAACAATACAGGGTGCGGACATACAACGTGACAACCTAAAAAACACAGGGTGCCTGTCAGGACCCGGTTACGAACCTGGGTCTCCGGAGTGAGAAACAGTCACTTAACCAACTGAGCCACGAATAGACAGCAGAACCCAGAAGATGAGGCAGACACAGCAGTACTTAAGACGGTGTATTTAATAAAGAAAAAATCCTAAAATACAAAAAATGGCAAATCCAAAAGGTGGTAGGTAAAACACAAAAGACCTCAAAAGAAACTCACCAAAAATAAACAAAAACAAAAAAACAGAATACCACAAGAACGTCACCGGAATCGACAAGAGCACACAGAACACTAGGGCAGGGTGCTAACATACAAACACAGAGCACAGAACTGAGGGAAACAAAGGGTTTAAATACAATCAGGGGAAACGAGACACAGGTGCAAATAATAATGGGGATCAAGGGAAAACATAGGGACAAAAAGCACAATGGGGGCATCTACTGACCAAAACCCGGAACAACCCTGGCCAAATACTGACAGAATCCCCCTAGGAACGGCTCCTGACGTTCCTACCAGCTCTCAGGGTGGAGGACCCTGAACTGACGAATGAGGTCAGGGTCCAGGATGTCTTTGGCAGGAACCCAGGAGCGCTCCCTCAGGACCGTAGCCTCCCAGTCCACCAGATACTGCCAGGACCGCTGCACCCGGCGGGAATCCAGTATCCGGTGGACGGTATAAGCCGGCTGGCCTCCAATGACACGAGGCGGAGGGGGAGGTCTGTCTGCCGGGACAAGGGGAGAAAACAACAGGTTTTAACAATGACACATGAAATGTGGGATTAATCTTAAGGGATCTGGGTAAGTGTAGGCGATAAACTAAGGTTAACTCTCCTGGCAACCTTGAAGGGACCGATGTATTTTTGGGACAGCTTTGCGAGACTCCACCCGTAGAGGTAAGTCTCTTGTGGAGAGCCAGACTCTCTGGCCGGGCGCAGGGTAGGCCCGGGACGGCGACGTCTGTTGGCTTGTTGTTGATACCTATGTGAGGAACGCATCAGATTAAGACGGGTCTTCCTCCACATAAGCCGACAGCGTCTGACGAACCTCAAGGCTGAAGGCACTCTGACTTCTGCCTCCTGGTCCGGAACAATGGAGGAGCATAGCCAAACTGACACGTGCGGGGACATACCAGTGGAGGAGGAGCGCAAGGTGTTGTGCGCGTATTCGGCCCAAACAATAAAGGATGACCATGTGGACGGGTTGTCACGAGTCATACATCGGAGGGTGGTTTCCAGCTCTTGATTCATCCTCTCTGTTTGGCCGTTGGACTCCGGATGGTACCCTGAAGATAGACTGGCAGAAGCCCCCATGAGTTGGCAGAAGGCCTTCCAAAACCTTGAGGCGAACTGGGGACCTCGGTCAGAAACCACATCTTGAGGAATGCCGAAGACTCGGAACACATGATTAATTACCAACTCAGCCGTTTCCTTGGCAGAAGGTAACTTAGTCAGAGGGACGAACCTGGCCGCCTTTGAAACCTGTCGATTATGACTAGGATAGTAGTATTGCCATGGGATGGAGGAAGTCCAGTAATAAAGTCCAATGAGATATGGGACCAGGGTCTGTGGGGAACAGGTAAAGGGTGAAGGAGTCCTTGAGGGCGGAGGTGAGAAGATTTGCCCTGGCAGCACACGGGGCAGGCATTGACGAAAGTGGCAACGTCTTCTCTTATGGTAGGCCACCAGAACTTACGCTGGATGAACTCCAAGGTGCGACCTACGCCCCGGGATGACAGGTGAGGCGAGAGGAGTGCCCCCACAGAAGGACCTGAGTCCTCACTGCCTTGGGGACAAACAACCGATTGGCAGGGCCTCCTTTAGGGTCCGGTTCGCTAGCTTGAGCACATCTCACGGTATCCTCAACTTGCCACGAGATCGGAGCCACAATCTTAGCAGCAGGAAGGACAGGCATGTCCGTGTCATCTCGAATGGCAGGAGCGTAGACTCGGGACAGGGCATCTGGTTTGAGATTCTTCGACCCGGGCCGATAGGTGAGGATAAACTGGAATCGATTGAAGAAAAGAGACCATCTAGCTTGTCTAGAGTTCAATCGCCCGCCTGCTGGATATACTCCAGATTTTTGTGGTCCGTAAGCACTTGAAACGGGTGAGAAGCCCCCTCGAGCCAGTGTCTCCATTCCTTCAATGCCATCTTAACCGCTAGGAGTTCACGATCCCCACATCGTAGTTCCTCTCAGTCGGGGGTAAGCCGGTGTGAGAAGAAAGCGCACGGATGAAGCTTCTTGTCTTCACCTCTGAGACAGGACAGCTCCAACACCAACCTCTGATGCGTCTACCTCCACCACAAATGGTTCATCCGTAGTATCAGGATGGGAGCAGAGAGGATGCGCTGCTTGAGTCCTTGGAAGGCCGTCTCAGCTTCTCTTCCCCAAAAAAACCTTGCATTGCCACCCTTGGTTAAAGCTGAGAGAGGAGCTGCCACCAAACTGAAGTTCTTGATGAACTTGCGGTAAAAGTTTGTGAAGCCCAGGAAACGCTGAACATCCTTAACGGATTTGGGGGTGGGCCAATCCGCTACGCCCCTACCTTCCTAGGGTCCATTTGGACTCGACCGGGTTCCACTACAAATCCCAGGAATTGTACTCGGGATGAATGGAATTCACATTTTTCCGGCTTAACGTACAGATGGCTGTCCAGGAGGCGTTTGAGTACTTGTCTGACATGCTTAGTGTGTTCTTGAAGGGGGAGCTCGAAAAGATGAGGATGTCATCCAAGTAAACGAACACAAATATGTTAAGCATATCCCTAAGCACATCGTTTATGAGCGCTTGGAACACCGCTGGGGCGTTGGTCAGGCCGAAGGGCATCACCAAGTATTCATAGTGACCAGTAGGGGCGTGTTGAAAGCGGTCTTCCACTCGTCACCAGGTCTGATCCGCACAAGATGGTATGCGTTCCGCAGGTCAAGCTAGTGAAAACAACTGCTTCCTGGAGCAGCTCGAAGGCTGTGGCCAAAAGAGGGTAGCGGGTAACGGTTCGGACGGTTATGTCATTGAGTCCCCGGTAGTCGATGCAAGGACGTAATCCACCGTCTTTCTTGGCCACAAAGAAAAACCCTGCTCCCGCCGGGAGGTGGATGGACGCATGAGGCCTGCTTCCAGAGCGTCCTGATGTAGGTATCCATAGCAGCTCGTTCGGGTGGAGATAGGGAAAAGATCCGACCCCTGGGGGCAAGTGCCCGGAAACAGGTCGATGGGGCAATCGTAAGGTCTATGGGGTGGTAGCATGGTGGCCCTCTGTTTGCTAAACACCAGTTTGAGGTCATGGTAACACTCGGGAACTCGGGTCAGGTCGATGGATTCTAAAGACTCGGGGGTAGAACTCGGGGAATTCTGGAAAATACAAGTAGCTTGGCACGTAGGACCCCACTGCTTGATAGTGCCCACAGACCAGTCGATGTGAGGGTTATGGCTGTGAAGCCAGGGGTATCCAAGGACGAGAGGGAACTCGGAACAGGAGATCAAATGAAAGTTCATCAATTCCTGGTGTTGTGAAACTGAAAGTCTCAAGGAGGTAGTGACATGAGTGACAAGTCCAGATCCCAAAGGGCTTCCATCCAATGTAGTAACCCTCATGGGGTAACTTAGAGGTTCAGAGGGAACGCCATTCTCCTTCGCCCAGACACCATCCATGAAGTTACCTGCGGCTCCAGAGTCTACCAAGGCTTGAAGGTGAAGCTTGTGGTTGTCCCAGGAGAGGGTGACTGGAATGAGCAGACGGGAGTTGGACGGATGGGAGGAGGTTATGTTTCCCGTTACAGTTCCCCCGGTCTGTACGGGACAGAGGCGTTTCCCTGGAGCCCGGGACACGTGGAACGGAAATGGCCCGGTTTGCCGCAATATAGACAGCGTCGCTCCCTCATCCGGCGGTCTCTCTCAGCCTGGGAGATGCGTCCAATCTGCATGGGTTCCGGTGGAGCCAGCGATGATAAAGGTGGGGACTCGGAGCTGGGACTGATAGGGGCTAGAGGTCTACGGTTGAGTTCTCTCTCTCAGACGCTGGTCAATGCGTGAGGCCAACTTGATCAGGGACTCGAGATTGTCCGGTGGTTCCCGAAAGTGGCCAGTTCATCTTGGATAGTGCCGGAAAGGCCTTTCAGAAAGCACACCGTGAGCGCCTCGTTGTTCCAGCCACTCGCTGCTGCCACCGTGCGGAACTGGATGGCATAGTCCGTCCGCTGCGCCAACCTTGATGGAGAGTCAGGAGCTGTTTGGCTGAGTCAGAACCACTGCTTGGGCCTTGAAACACTGCGTTTGAATTCCTCAGCAAAGGCAGAGTAGCTGGCACAGCAGGAACTATGGGCATCCCACACAGCAGTAGCCCAGGCCAGGGCTTTTCCGACAGCAGGGTGATGATATATGCGATCTTAGACCGGTCGGTGGGAAACGACGAGGTTGCAGCTCAAAGGGAGAGAACATTGAGTGAGAAACCCTTTACAAGCACTTGGATCACCTGAGAACCGTTGGGGAGGTGGAAGACGAGGTTCAGCCAGGGGGGGTTAACTGCCATGGGTACGTGAACTTGAGGTACTGGGACGGGAACTGTTGCCGGGGTAAGTCGATCAGATATTTGCTTAATGGAAGTCAGCATCTCCGACAGAAGATGAGAATGTCTAGCCATTAAGGCCTCTTGCTGAACCAGGGCGGCTTCGTGGTGTTGGACAGTCTCCTGGTGGTGGGACAGCGTGGCAAAAAGGTCCTGGGAACTGGCTGCCTCTGGGTTCATTTTTGGCTCTGTGTTTCTGTCAGGACCCGGTTACGAACCTGGGTCTCCGGAGTGAGAAACAGTCACTTAACCAACTGAGCCACGAATAGACAGCAGAACCCAGAAGATGAGGCAGACACAGCAGTACTTAAGACGGTGTATTTAATAAAGAAAAAATCCTAAAATACAAAAAATGGCAAATCCAAAAGGTGGTAGGTAAAACACAAAAGACCTCAAAAGAAACTCACCAAAAATAAACAAAAACAAAAAAACAGAATACCACAAGAACGTCACCCGGAATCGACAAGAGCACACAGAACACTAGGGCAGGGTGCTAACATACAAACACAGAGCACAGAACTGAGGGAAACAAAGGGTTTAAATACAATCAGGGGAAACGAGACACAGGTGCAAATAATAATGGGGATCAAGGGAAAAACATAGGGACAAAAAGCACAATGGGGGCATCTACTGACCAAAACCCGGAACAACCCTGGCCAAATACTGACAGTGCCAAGTTCAGAAAATACATCCACCTCTACCTAAAATGCACACATGTAACATAAAGGCAATCCCGCACAAAACAAGGACAGGTCTACCTACTAAATATTGGGAAGCTCATTAAACCAAACAACAGAAACACAGGTGAAACTAATAAGACAAAACAAACAGACAAACAAAAAAGGGATCGGTAGCAGCTAGTAGGACGGTACGACGACCGCCGAGCACCGCCGAACAGGCAGGGGCCAACCGGCAGAAGTCGTGACTAAAAAAAGCTCAATTTTAGTCTCATCTGACCAGAGTACCTTCTTCCATATGTTTGGGGAGTCTCCCATATGCCTTTTTTGGAAACACCAAATGTGTTTGCCTATTTTGTTCTGGCCAGTCTTCCATAAAGCCCAGCTCTGTGGAGTGTACGGCTTAAAGTGGTCCTATGGACAGATACTCCAATCTCCGCTGTGGAGCTTTGCAGCTCCTTCAGGTTTATCTTTGGTCTCTTTGTTTCCTCTCTGATTAATGCCCTCCTTGCCTGGTCCGTGAGTTTTTGTGGGCAGCCCTTTCTTGACAGGTTTGTTGTGGTGCCATATTCTTTCCATGTTTAAATGATGGATATATTAGGATATGGTTTTATTTAACTCGGGAAGTCAGTTAAGAACAAATTCTTATTTTCAATGACGGCCTAGGAACAGTGGGTTAACTGCCTGTTCAGGGGCAGAACGACAGATTTGTACCTTGTCAGCTCGGGGGTTTGAACTTGCACCCGTTCCGGTTACTAGTCAAATGCTCTAACCACTAGGCTAACCCAACTCTGTTCATTACTTCTCCACAACTTTGTCCCTGACCTGTTTGGAGAGCTCCTTGGTCTTCATGGTGCCGCTTGCTTGGTGGTGTTGCAGACTCTGGGGCCTTTCAGAACAGGTGTGTATATACTGAGATCATGTGACAGATCATGTGACACTTGGATTGCACACAGGTGGACTTTATTTAACTAATTATGTGACTTCTGAAGGTAATTGGTTGCACCAGATCTCATTCAGGGGTTTCACAGCAAAGGGGGTCAATACATATGTATGCACCACATTTCCGTTTTTATGTGTTATAATTTTTTTAAACAAGTAATTTTTTTCCATTTCACTTCACCAATTTGGACTATTTTGTGTATGTCCATTACACGACGTCCAAATAAAATCCATTTAAATTACAGGTTGAAATCCAACAAAATATGAAAAACACCAAGGGAATGAATACTTTTGCAAGGCACTGTATTTCTGATCAATTTGATGTTATTTTAATGGACAAAAAAAATGTGCTTTTCTTTCAAAAACAAGGACATTTCTAAGTGACCTCAAACTTTTGAACGGTAGTGTATACATTTTTAACAATGTGCGGGATGGTATCCACTCGGCTCACTTCCTCTCAGATCTCAGGTGGTTCCAATCTGCTTCGTTCATGGAGTGTGGTCTCCTGAGATCCCAAGTTTGAGGGATCCCTCATGCACTACTTACCCAGGTCATCAGGAGCGGTCACCAAGTGGAGATTCATATCCCATCCTCGTCGCCAAATATGGTGGTTATTTCTTTATTATCAAATGACGAGAGACAAACTTATCACACAAGTCAGAGTTATACTTCAACTAATTCACTTCTTTATTCACTTATTAATAAGGAAAGCAGGTCACACAAGTGAATGATGTGAGTGCTCTGCAATAACAAGGCTGGTCAACTCAACACTTGACAAGGCTCTCATCTCATCCCTGGTACCTCACAGTACAGAAACACAAACTCATTCTGTTGCATAAATCAATCATCAGCTCCAGATACCCCTATCTTAAGCAAAATCCATGTGCTTGACCACACACCTAGACTAGCTGCAGGGAGCTGGAGTAGAACCCATCCCTTTGCAAAAACACAGCCTTTGTAATGTTTTACTGTTTGTTATGTATATATAATTGTTAACTATTATTATTAAACAAATCAGGTAAATACACGATTTGCCTCTCACAGAGCTCAATGAGGGGAGTGAGCCTCTGGGCCATGCAGGATAGGTGCAACATCAGAGATGATGTACAATGGTTCCAGACACTATCCCACACATCCTGTCTCAGACCTTATCTCCCCCAAGGCCAAAGGAGGGAGTGACTGGAGCACAGACATTGTGGAGACAAGTAATTGGTTCCCCATTAATCACGCCATCCCTTCACGTGGTTTAGAATAGGTGAAGACACATTCACATATGAAGACAATGTTCCCTCCTGTCCTCTTCCCTTTCTGATATTCTGCATAGCAACAGGGACATGTGATGGACAAGCCTGACTTCTCCCCTATCTGGGCCCCGGTGGGGCACATACGAGGGAGGAAGTGCAACTGCAAACACCAGAGTCCGAAGTGATACATTCTAATAACAAGAGTTCAACAGTTCAATCACACAAGTATGTTATGCAGATAAGACATCTTAATGATCTATGTTACCGAGCTAATTCTGATTCTTCCACCACACACACTTGCTGACAGAGTGAGGGGTTGGAGGTAATTAGTGCTCCTCCGTATATAAGCCCTGGAGTCCAAGTCCCGAATCTCTATTGATTTCACCCCCTATCTATTTTACACAATCTCATTCCTGGCCCTTTTTGATTGACGGGGAAGCTCAATTGCCTCTCCATCAATTCCTGCTTTAGCTCCTCCTCCATCGTTATTTTCCCTCAGCTGATGATGATGCAGTCACCTCCCCAACTGGCTTGGTAATACACAAGCTGATGAAGGCTATGATTCAAACAATGGTACTGTTCCAATACTCCAGAAACACATCCGTCCTTCCTACCCAAGTAATAGGGTGGTTACCATGCTTACAGCTATCAAATCAATGTTAGACCTGTGATTACCTCAAGAAAAACAAGGACGGACAGATGCATTTTGAACACGGCCAATATGTGGTGCCTGTCTGGGGAGGAAATGTTGGGAGCTGGATTTAATGTGTCTTTATCACTGGGTAGTAGTGATGTGGAAAATGTAACATCCTTAGAAATCGACAGATAGAGATATTATTTATTTGGTTGTCTTATATAATTTATCCTCGCATCTGAATGTTTAATAAGCATCTGTTCATTTGAAATAAAAGATGTTAGATTCCTCTCCAAATGTGATCTTCCTTGCCTCCCCATTTGATGTTTTCTTGAAAAGTCAGACAAAATGAAGTAGGCTTTAGAAATGAGAGTGTATGAGCTCAGCAGACAAACAAGCATTACCTCGTAAGTAAATATGCATTTAACGGGATGTGATTCTGCATTCAATGTTATGTTGCTTCAGATTTTGAAAAAAGGAAAAGAGCACAAAAGTGAAGAGTTTTCATAATATATATTAATAAATAAAAGGCCAGGGGTGTGCACCTGACCTTAGAGAGCCCTTTTATTTCTCTATTTGGTTAGGTCGGGTGTGATTTGGGTGAGGATTCTAGTTTTTCTATTGCTTTGTTGGCCGGGTCAGAGGCAGCTGTCTATCGTTGTCTCTGATTGGGGATCATACTTAGGTAGCCCTTTTTCCCACTTCAGATTGTGGGATCTTGTTTTTTGCATAGTTGCTGTTTAGCCCTGCTGAACTTTACGTTCGGTTTTGTATCTACAAATAAT
>NW_027015473.1:0-11461 GCF_036934945.1 Oncorhynchus masou masou
CTGCTCTGTTGAGGTTTACTGGCTATATGGAACTGTTCTGTTGAGGTTTACTGGCTATATGGAACTGTTCTGTTGAGGTTTACTGGCTGGACTATGGAACTGTTCTGTTCTGTTGAGGTTTACTGGCTATATGGAACTGTTCTGTTGAGGTTTACTGGCTATATGGAACTGTTCTGTAGAGGTTTACTGGCTATATGGAACTGTTCTGTTGAGGTTTACTGGCTATATGGAACTGTTCTGTTGAGGTTTACTGGCTATATGGAACTGTTCTGCTCTGTTGAGGTTTACTGGCTATATGGAACTGTTCTGTTGAGGTTTACTGGCTATATGGAACTGTTCTGTGTAGAGGTTTACTGGCTATATGGAACTGTTCTGTTCTGTTGAGGTTTACTGGCTATATGGAACTGTTCTGTTGAGGTTTACTGGCTATATGGAACTGTTCTGTTGAGGTTTACTGGCTATATGTAACTGTTCTGTTCTGTTGAGGTTTACTGGCTATATGGAACTGTTCTGTAGAGGTTTACTGGCTATATGGAACTGTTCTGTTGAGGTTTACTGGCTATATGGAACTGTTCTGTTGAGGTTTACTGGCTATATGGAACTGTTCTGTTCTGTTGAGGTTTACTGGCTATATGGAACTGTTCTGTTGAGGTTTACTGGCTATATGGAACTGTTCTGTTGAGGTTTACTGGCTATATGGAACTGTTCTGTTCTGTTGAGGTTTACTGGCTATATGGAACTGTTCTGTTCTGTTGAGGTTTACTGGCTATATGGAACTGTTCTGTTGAGGTTTACTGGCTATATGGAACTGTTCTGTTGAGGTTTACTGGCTATATGGAACTGTTCTGTTGAGGTTTACTGGCTATATGGAACTGTTCTGTTGAGGTTTACTGGCTATATGGAACTGTTCTGTAGAGGTTTACTGGCTATATGGAACTGTTCTGTTGAGGTTTACTGGCTATATGGAACTGTTCTGTTGAGGTTTACTGGCTATATGGAACTGTTCTGTTCTGTTGAGGTTTACTGGCTAGGTGGAACTGTTCTGTTGAGGTTTACTGGGCTATATGGAACTGTTCTGTCTTGTTGAGGTTTACTGGGCTATATGGAACTGTTCTGAGGTTTACTGTCTTCTGTTCTGTTGAGGTTTACTGGCTATATGGAACTGTTCTTGTTGAGGTTTACTGGCTTTATGGAGCTGTTCTTGTTGAGGTTTACTGGCTATATGGAACTGGTTCTGTTGAGGTTTACTGGCCATTGAACTGCTCTGTTGAGGTTTACTGGCTATATGGAACTGTTCTGTTGAGGTTTACTGGCTATATGGAACTGTTCTGTTGAGGTTTACTGGCTATATGGAACTGTTCTGTAGAGGTTTACTGGCTATATGGAACTGCTCTGTTGAGGTTTACTGGCTATATGGAACTGCTCTGTTGAGGTTTACTGGCTATGTGGAACTGTTCTGTAGAGGTTTACTGGGCTATATGGAACTGCTCTGTTGAGGTTTACTGGCTATATGAACTGTTCTGTTGAGGCTTAATGGGCTATATGGAACTGTTCTGTTGAGGTTTACTGGCCATGTGGAACTGTTCTGTTCTGTAGAGGTTTACTGGCTATATGGAACTGTTCTGTAGAGGCTTACTGGCTATATGGAACTGTTCTGTTCTGTTGAGGTTTACTGGCTATATGGAACTGTTCTGTTGAGGTTTACTGGCTATATGGAACTGTTCTGTTGAGGTTTACTGGCTATATGGAACTGTTCTGTAGAGGTTTACTGGCTATGTGAGCTGTTCTGTTCTGTTAAGGTTTACTGGCTATATGGAACTGTTCTGTTGAGGTTTACTGGCTATATG
The DNA here is from genome assembly GCF_036934945.1 of Oncorhynchus masou masou. Lineage (NCBI taxonomy): Eukaryota > Metazoa > Chordata > Actinopteri > Salmoniformes > Salmonidae > Oncorhynchus > Oncorhynchus masou. Next base: position 1,848 of record NW_027015473.1, read on the forward strand.
GAACTGTTCTGTAGAGGTTTACTGGCTATGTGGAGCTGTTCTGTTCTGTTAAGGTTTACTGGCTATATGGAACTGTTCTGTTGAGGTTTACTGGCTATATGGAACTGTTCTGTTGAGGTTTACTGGCTATATGGAACTGTTCTGTCTGTTGAGGTTTACTGGCTATATGGAACTGTTCTGTTGAGGTTTACTGGCTATATGGAACTGTTCTGTTGAGGTTTACTGGCTATATGGAACTGTTCTGTTGAGGTTTACTGGCTATATGGAACTGTTCTGTTGAGGTTTACTGGCTATATGGAACTGTTCTGTTCTGTGAGGTTTACTGGCTATATGGAACTGTTCTGTTGAGGTTTACTGGCTATATGGAACTGTTCTGTAGAGGTTTACTGGCTATGTGGAACTGTTCTGTTCTGTTGAGGTTTACTGGCTATATGGAACTGTTCTGTTGAGGTTTACTGGCTATATGGAACTGTTCTGTTGAGGTTTACTGGCTATATGGAACTGTTCTGTTGAGGTTTACTGGCTATATGGAACTGTTCTGTTAGAGGTTTACTGGCTATATGGAACTGTTCTGTTGAGGTTTACTGGCTGGTGGAAACTGCTCTGCTGAGGTTTACTGGCTATATGGAACTGTTCTGTAGAGGTTTACTGCTATATGGAACTGTTCTGTTGAGGTTTACTGGCTATATGGAACTGTTCTGTTGAGGTTTACTGGCTATATGGAACTGTTCTGCTGAGGTTTACTGGCTATATGGAACTGTTCTGTTCTGTAGAGGTTTACTGGCTATATGGAACTGTTCTGTAGAGGTTTACTGGCTATATGGAACTGTTCTGTTGAGGTTTACTGGCTATATGGAACTGTTCTGTTGAGGTTTACTGGCTATATGGAACTGTTCTAGAGGCTTACTGGCTATATTGAACTGTTCTGGTAGAGGTTTACTGGCTATATGGAACTGTTCTGTTGAGGTTTACTGGCTATATGGAACTGTTCTGCTGAGGTTTACTGGCTATATGGAACTGTTCTGTTTATCTACATGTGGAACTGTTCTGTTCTGTTGAGGTTTACTGGCTATATGGAACTGTCTTGTAGAGGTTTACTGGCTATATGGAACTGTTCTGTTGAGGTTTACTGGCTATATGGAACTGTTCTGTTGAGGTTTACTGGGCTATATGGAACCGTTCTGTTCTGTTGAGGTTTACCGCTATATGGAACTGTTCTGTTGAGGTTTACTGGCTATGTGGAACTGTTCTGTTGAGGTTTACTGGCTATATGGAACTGTTCTGTTCTGTTGAGGTTTACTATATGGAACTGTTCTGTTGAGGTTTACTGGCTATATGGAACTGTTCTGTTGAGGTTTACTGGCTATATGGAACTGTTCTGTAGAGGTTTACTGGCTATATGGAACTGTTCTGTTCTGTGAGGTTTACTGGCTATATGGAACTGTTCTGTTGAGGTTTACTGGCTATATGGAACTGTTCTGTTCTGTTGAGGTTTACTGGCTATATGGAACTGTTCTGTTGAGGTTTACTGGCTATATGGAACTGTTCTGTAGAGGTTTACTGGCTATATGGAACTGTTCTGTTGAGGTTTACTGGCTATATGGAACTGTTCTGAGGTTTACTGTTGAGGTAGAGGTTTACTGGCTATATGGAACTGTTCTGTTGAGGTTTACTGGCTATATGGAAACTGTTCTGTAGAGGTTTACTGGCTATTTGGAACTGTTCTGTTCTGTAGAGGTTTACTGGGCTATATGGAACTGTTCTGTTCTGTAGAGGTTTACTGTTGGAACTGTTCTGTTGAGGTTTACTACATATATGGAACTGTTCTGTAGAGGTTTACTGGCTATATGGAACTGTTCTGTAGAGGTTTACTGGCTATATGGAACTGTTCTGTTCTGCTGAGGTTTACTGGCTATATGGAACTGTTCTGCTGAGGTTTACTGGCCATGTGGAAACTGTTCTGTAGAGGTTTACTGGCTATATGGAACTGTTCTCTGTTGAGGTTTAATGGCTATATGGAACTGTTCTGTTGAGGTTTACTGGCTATATGGAACTGTTCTGTAGAGGTTTACTGGCTATATGGAACTGTTCTGTTCTGTAGAGGTTTACTGGCTATATGGAACTGTTCTGTTGAGGTTTACTGGCTATATGGAACTGTTCTGTTCTGTTGAGTTTACTGGCTATATGGAACTGTTCTGTAGAGGTTTACTGGCTATGTGGAACTGCTCTGTTCTGTAGAGTTTAGGTTTGGAACTGTTCTGTTGAGGGGCTATGTGGAACTGTTGTTCTGTAGAGGTTTACTGGCTATATGGAACTGTTCTGTTCTGTTGAGGTTTACTGGCTATATGGAACTGTTCTGTTGAGGTTTACTGGCTGGAATGTGTAGAACTGGCTATATGGAACTGTTCTGTTCTGTTGAGGTTTACTGGCTATATGGAACTGTTCTGTTGGGATTTAAGGGATCTAAACACTCTGCATTGCCTGCTTCATAATTTGTCCCTAACTAGGTTCTATATAGAACCATTCTAACGGTCCGAATGGTGCCATCAAACTGGTTTCATCACTAACAGACACATTTATTTTTTATCAAGTACAAACAATTTAATACTTTTTTGTATAGGTCCCCCGTCAGAATCAACCCCACAACTCTGTCGCTGCAAGCTCCATGCTCTACCAACTGAGCTCCACAGGACTACTGTATATCAGAGATGATGTCAATCATAACACAAATAATATGACCTGGTGTTTCACTCTAGCATATAAACACCTGTGGTCCCACTCTGTTTGACAACCATTAGAGAGAGAGAGGTCTCTGTCATTAAGAGTATCTGATAATCTCCTCTGACCCTCCTGAACTACCCTAAATGCTCTACACTCCCTCCTCTCTCCCCTCTCTCTCTCTCTTCACATACCACCAGCACAGCACCTCACCCTGTCTCCGGTTACCCTCAGCTACCCCCCACGCTAATATAGCTATCCGGTTAAATATTAATGCACAGCTGTAATCTATTAAACCAGTAAATGCTCCATGTTCAACCTGAACCATGTTTAGTCACTTGTGGTCACATTTTCTCATAGAGACAGACCGACGAACCGCAACAGACAGACAGACAGACAGACAGACAGAAAGACAGACAGACAGACAGACAGACAGACAGGCAGGTCTGAACCTGTTCTCAACCATACACATCCCTTAAAAACTTAAATGTGTTACAACCCACACACAGCCAGCTGCTCCTGATCTGGTTAATTTCCTGCTATGGGGTAATAGAGAGGATATGACATCATAACGTTGTAAATGCCAGCACTACACACAAAAACACACAGTTCCGGCGCCGACAGAGATGGCCGCCGCCCGCGTTCCTAGGAAACTATGCAGTTTTTCTTACATTAGTACCCCAGGTCATCTTACGTTTCATTACATACAGTCGAGAAGAACTACTGAATATAACAGCAGCGTCAACTCACCATCAGTACGACCAAGAATATGACTTTCGCGAAGCGGATCCTGTGTTCTGCCTTTCAACCAGGACAACGGAATGGATCCCAGCCGGCGACCCAAAAAAACGACTTCGTAAAAGAGGGAAACGAGGCGGACTTCTGGTCAGACTCCGGAGACGGGCACATCGTGCACCACTCCCTAGTATACTTCTCGCCAATGTCCAGTCTCTTGACAACAAGGTTGATGAAATCCGAGCAAGGGTAGCATTCCAGAGGGACATTAGAGACTGTAACGTTCTTTGCTTCACAGAAACATGGCTCACTGGAGAGACGCTATCGGAGTTGATGCAGCCAGCTGGTTTCTCCACGCATCGTGCCGACAGAAACAAACATCTTTCTGGTAAGAAGAGGGGCAGGGGCGTATGCCTTATGGCTAACGAGACATGGTGTGATCACAAAAACATACAGGAACTCAAATCCTTCTGTTCACCTGATTTAGAATTCCTCACAATCAAATGTCGACCGCATTATCTACCAAGAGAATTCTCTTTGATTATAATCACAGCCGTATAGATTCCCCCCCAAGCAGACACATCGATGGCTCTGAACAAACTTTATTTGACTCTTTGCAAACTGGAATCCATACATCCTGAGGCTGCATTCATTGTAGCTGGGGATTTTAACAAGGCTAATCTGAAAACAAGACTCCCTAAATTGTATCAGCATATCGATTGCGCAACAAGGGCTGGCAAAACCTTGAATCATTGCTATTCTAACTTCCGCGATGCATATAAGGCCCTGCCCCGCCCTCCTTTCGGAAAAGATGACCACGACTCCATTTTGTTGATCCCTGCCTAGAGACAGAAACTAAAACAAGAAGCTCCCACACTGAGGTCTGTCCAACGCTGGTCCGACCAATCTGATTCCACACTCCAAGACTGCTTCCATCACGTGGACTGGGATATGTTTCGTATAGCGTCATACAACAACATTGACGAATACGCTGATTCGGTGTGCGAGTTCATTAGAACGTGCGTTGAAGATGTCATTCCCATAGCAACGATTAAAACATTCCCAAACCAGAAACCGTGGATTGATGGCAGCATTCCCGTGAAACTGAAAGCCCGAACCACTGCCTTTTAATCAGGGCAAGGTGACTGGTAATATGACCGAATACAAACAGTGCAGCTATTCCCTCCGCAAGGCAATCAAACAAGCTCAGCATCAGTATAGAGACAAAGTAGAATCTCAATTCAATGGCTCAGACACAAGAGGTATGTGGCAGGGTCTACAGTCAATCACGGATTACAAAAAGAAAACCAGCCCCGTCACGGACCAGGATGTCTTGCTCCCAGGCAGACTAAATCACTTTTTTGCCCGCTTTGAGGACAATACAGTGCCACTGGCACGGCCTGCAACGAAAACATGCGGACACTCCTTCACTGCAGCCGAGGTGAGTAAAACATTTAAACGTGTTAACCCTCGCAAGGCTGCAGGCCCAGACGGCATCCCCAGCCGCGCCCTCAGAGCATGTGCAGACCAGCTGGCTGGTGTGTTTACGGACATATTCAATCAATCCCTATCTCAGTCTGCTGTTCCCACATACTTCAAGAGGGCCACCATTGTTCCTGTTCCCAAGAAAGCTAAGGTAACTGAGCGAAACGACTACCGCCCCGTAGCACTCACTTCCGTCATCATGAAGTGCTTTGAGAGACTAGTCAAGGACCATATCACCTCCACCCTACCTGACACCCTAGACCCACTCCAATTTGCTAACCGCCCAAATAAGTCCACAGACAATGCAATCTCAACCACACTGCACACTGCCCTAACCCATCTGGACAAGAGGAATACCTATGTGAGAATGCTGTTCATCAACTACAGCTCGGCATTTAACACCATAGTACCCTCCAAGCTCGTCATCAAGCTCGAGACCCTGGGTCTCGACCCCACCCTGTGCAACTGTGTACTTGACTTCCTGACGGGCCGCCCCCAGGTGGTGAGGGTAGGCAACAACATCTCCACCCCGCTGATCCTCAACACTGGGGCCCCACAAGGGTGCGTTCTGAGCCCTCTCCTGTACTCTCTGTTCACCCACGACTGCGGGGCCACGCACGCATCCAACTCAATCATCAAGTTTGCGGGCGACACAACAGGGGTAGGCTTGATTACCAACAACGATGAGACGTCAACAAAACTAAGGAAATGATCCTCGTTTGCTAAGTCAAACGACACCGCTGGTTCTGCTCACACTGCCCTACCCTGTGCTCTGACCTCTTTCTCCCCTCTATCTCCAGATGAAATCTCGCTTCTTGTGACGGCCGGCCGCCCAACAACCTGCCCGCTTGACCCTATCCCCTCCTCTCTTCTCCAGACCATTTCCGGAGACCTTCTCCCTTACCTCACCTCGCTCATCAACTCATCCCTGACCGCTGGCTACGTCCCTTCCGTCTTCAAGAGAGCGAGAGTTGCACCCCTTCTGAAAAAACCTACACTCGATCCCTCCGATGTCAACAACTACAGACCAGTATCCCTTCTTTCTTTTCTCTCCAAAACTCTTGAACGTGCCGTCCTTGGCCATCTCTCCCGCTATCTCTCTCAGAATGACCTTCTTGATCCAAATCAGTCAGGTTTCAAGACTAGTCATTCAACTGAGACTGCTCTTCTCTGTATCACGGAGGCGCTCCGCACTGCTAAAGCTAACTCTCTCTCCTCTGCTCTCATCCTTCTAGACCTATCGGCTGCCTTCGACACTGTGAACCATCAGATCCTCCTCTCCACCCTCTCCGAGTTGGGCATCTCCGGTGCGGCCCACGCTTGATTGCGTCCTACCTGACAGGTCGCTCCTACCAGGTGGCGTGGCGAGAATCTGTCTCCTCGCCACGCGCTCTCACCACTGGTGTCCCCCAGGGCTCTGTTCTAGGCCTTCTCCTATTCTCGCTATACACCAAGTCACTTGGCTCTGTCATAACCTCACATGGTCTCTCCTATCATTGCTATGCAGACGACACACAATTAATCTTCTCCTTTCCCCCTTCTGATGACCAGGTGGTGAATCGCATCTCTGCATGTCTGGCAGACATATCAGTGTGGATGACGGATCACCACCTCAAGCTGAACCTCGGCAAGACGGAGCTGCTCTTCCTCCCGGGGAAGGACTGCCCGTTCCATGATCTCGCCATCACGGTTGACAACTCCATTGTTTCCTCCTCCCAGCACGCTAAGAACCTTGGCGTGATCCTGGACAACACCCTGTCGTTCTCAACTAACATCAAGGCGGTGGCCCGTTCCTGTAGGTTCATGCTCTACAACATCCGCAGAGTACGCCCCTGCCTCACACTGGAGGCGGCGCAGGTCCTAATCCAGGCACTTGTCATCTCCCGTCTGGATTACTGCAACTCGCTGTTGGCTGGGCTCCCTGCCTGTGCCATTAAACCCCTACAACTCATCCAGAACGCCGCAGCCCGTCTGGTGTTCAACCTTCCCAAGTTCTCTCACGTCACCCCGCTCCTCCGCTCTCTCCACTGGCTTCCAGTTGAAGCTCGCATCCGCTACAAGACCATGGTGCTTGCCTACGGAGCTGTGAGGGGAACGGCACCGCAGTACCTCCAGGCTCTGATCAGGCCCTACACCCAAACAAGGGCACTGCGTTCATCCACCTCTGGCCTGCTCGCCTCCCTACCACTGAGGAAGTACAGTTCCCGCTCAGCCCAGTCAAAACTGTTCGCTGCTCTGGCCCCCCAATGGTGGAACAAACTCCCTCACGACGCCAGGACAGCGGAGTCAATCACCACCTTCCGGAGACACCTGAAACCCCACCTCTTCAAGGAATACCTAGGATAGGATAAAGCAATCCTTCTCACCCCCCCTTAAATGATTTAGATGCACTATTGTAAAGTGGCTGTTCCACTGATGTCAGAAGGTGAATTCACCAATTTGTAAGTCGCTCTGGATAAGAGCGTCTGCTAAATGACTTAAATGTAAATGTAAATGTAATTGTGGACTTCAGGAAACAGCAGAGGGATCACCCCCCTATCCACATCGATGGAACAGTAGTGGAGAGGGTAGTAAGTTTTAAGTTCCTCTAATACACATCACAGACAATCTGAATTGGTCCACCCACACAGACAGCATCGTGAAGAAGCCGCAGCAGCACCTCTTCAACCTCAGGAGGCTGAAGAAATTTGGCTTGTCACCAAAAGCACTCACAAACTTCTACAGATGCACAATCGAGAGCATCCTGGCGGGCTGTATCACCGCCTGGTACGGCAACTGCTCCGCCCACAACGCATCACCGGGTGTAAACTACCTACCCTCCAGGACACCTACACCACCCGATGTTACAGGAAGGCCATAAAGATCATCAAGGACAACAACCACCCGAGCCACTGCCTGTTCACCCCGCTATCATCCAGAAGGCGAGGTCAGTACAGGTGCATCAAAGCTGGGACCGAGAGACTGAAAAACAGCTTCTATCTCAAGGCCATCAGACTGTTAAACAGCCACCACTAACATTGAGTGGCTTGCTGCCAACACACTGACTAAACTCCAGCCACTTTAATAATGGGAATTGATGGGAAATGATGTAAATATATCACTAGCCACTTTAAACAATGCTACCTAATATAATGTTTACTTACCCTACATTATTCATCTCATATGTATACGTATATACTGTACTCTATCATCTGCTGCATCCTTATGTAATACATGTATCACTAGCCACTTTAACTATGCCACTTTGTTTACATACTCATCTCATATGTATATACTGTACTCGATACCATCTACTGTATCTTGCCTATGCTGCTCTGCACCATCACTCATTCATATATCTTTATGTACATATTCTTTATCCCCTTACACTTGTGTGTATAAGACAGTAGTTTTGGAATTGTTCGTTAGATTACTTGTTGGTTATTACTGCATTGTCGGAACTAGAAGCACAAGCATTTCGCTACACTCGCGTTAACATCTGCTAACCATGTGTATGTGACAAATAAAATTTGATTTGATTTGACCACCTGTGCTTCATAGACAGCATAGACAGCATTAGCATGGTAAATATAGAGAGATGAAGATCAGCTGTCACCTACAACAGATATAAGAGCCCTGACTGAACTTCTGGGAACTATGATGATGATGATGAGAGAGAGATGGCAGATATGATGAGAGAGAGATGGCGGCAAGGATATGACGATGATGATGAGAGAGAGAGGAGATATGGAAGAGAGGAGATGATGATGATGATGAGAGAGAGAGCGCATATACGAGAGAGAGTAGTTATGATGATGATGAGAGGAACCCTGACTGAACTACTGGGAACTAGTGATGATGATGATGATGAGAGGAGCCCTGACTAAACAACTGGGAACTATGATGATGATGATGATGATGAGAGGAACCCTGACTAAACTACTGGGAACTATGATGATGATGATGATGATGATGATGATGATGAGAGGAGCTCTGACTGAACTACTGGGAACTATGATGATGATGATGATGAGAAGAGGTTGTGATGAAGATGATGATGTGAGGAAGATGATTGTGATGACTGCAACCCCCATTTCTTCAATTTATCTTCCTAAAGTCTGATTTAAACCTAACCCTAACTTTAACCAGACAGCTCACCTTATTCCTAACCCTAACCCTAACCTTAACCAGACAGCTCACCTTATTCCTAACCCTAACCCTAACCTAACCCTAACCTTAACCAGACAGCTAACCTTATTCCTAACCCTAACCTAACCCTAACCTTAACCAGACAGCTAACCCTAACCCTAACTCTAACCTTAACCAGACAGCTAACCTTATTCCTAACCCTAACCCTAACCCTAACCTTAACCAGACAGCTAACCTTATTCCTAACCCTAACCTTAATATATATATTTTCATGAATTTTTAACAATATAGACAATTTTGACATTGTGGCTGTGGTAAACTAGCAACAACCTGGAATAAGGGATAGGAGGACTTTAGTGGAACGTCAGACCTCCTGTGGTTATCTATGATATTACAGCTAAAACAAGACGGCACACAAGACAGCAAATCACTCTAAGGATTACCTTTTGATGAAAATATGAAAGTATTAGTTATTCTACATATTATTTTACAACACAAGTGGTGTTGAAGATGATAAAATATGTTCCATAAGGAAGGAACAGGAGCCT
>NW_027015474.1:10000-11460 GCF_036934945.1 Oncorhynchus masou masou
TAAACAACGTTTTGGCTCGGTATCCCCAGCAACCGCTTTAATAAACAACGTTTTGGCTCGGTTTCCCCAGCAACCGCTTTAATAAACAACGTTTTGGCTCGGTTTCCCCAACCTTGGCACAATAAACAACATTTACAAACAGGTTTCCCCAGCAACACCTTTTATAAAACAACATTTTGGCTCGGTTTCCCAGCAACAGCTTTAATAAACAGCGTTTTGGCTCGTTTCCCCAGCAACAGCTTTAATAAACAACATTTTGGCTTTCGGTTTCCCCAGCAACAGCTTTAGTAAACAGCGTTTTGGCTCGGTTTTAATGGCCGCTTTAATAAACAGCGTTTTAGCTTTCGGTTTCCCCAGCAACAGCTTTAATAAACAACATTTTGGCTCGGTTTCCCCAGCAACAGCTTTTTAATAAACAACATTTTTGGCTTTCGGTTCCCCAGCAACAGCTTTAATAAACAACGTTTTGGCTCGGTTTCCCCCAGCAACCGCTTTAATAAACAGCGTTTTGGCTCGGTTTCCCCAGCAACAGCTTTAATAAACAACATTTTGGCTCGGTTTCCCCAGCAACAGCTTTAATAAACAACATTTTGGCTCGGTTTCCCCAGCAACAGCTTTAATAAACAACATTTTGGCTCGGTTTCCCCAGCAACAGCTTTAATAAACAACGTTTTGGCTCGGGTTTCCCCAGCAACCGCTTTAATAAACAACGTTTTGGCTCGGTTTCCCCAGCAACAGCTTTAATAAACAACATTTTGGCTCGGTTTCCCCAGCAACAGCTTTAATAAACAACATTTTGGCTCGGTTTCCCCAGCAACAGCTTTAATAAACAACATTTTGGCTCGGTTTCCCCAGCAACAGCTTTAATAAACAACGTTTTGGCTCGGTTTCCCCAGCAACAGCTTTAATAAACAACATTTTGGCTCGGTTTCCCCAGCAACAGCTTTAATAAACAACGTTTTGGCTCGGTTTCCCCAGCAACCGCTTTAATAAACAACGTTTTGGCTCGGTTTCCCCAGCAACAGCTTTAATAAACAACATTTTGGCTCGGTTTCCCAGCAACAGCTTTAATAAACAACATTTTGGCTCGGTTTCCCAGCAACAGCTTTAATAAACAACATTTTGGCTCGGTTTCCCCAGCAACAGCTTTAATAAACAACGTTTTGGCTCGGTTTCCCAGCAACAGCTTTAATAAACAACATTTTGGCTCGGTTTCCCCAGCAACAGCTTTAATAAACAACGTTTTGGCTCGGTTTCCCCAGCAACCGCTTTAATAAACAACGTTTTGGCTCGGTTTCCCCAGCAACAGCTTTAATAAACAACATTTTGGCTCGGTTTCCCCAGCAACAGCTTTAATAAACAACGTTTTGGCTCGGTTTCCCCAGCAACCGCTTTAATAAACAACGTTTTGGCTCGGTTTCCCCAGCAACAGCTTTAATAAACAACATTTTGGCTCGGTT
>NW_027015475.1:0-11459 GCF_036934945.1 Oncorhynchus masou masou
TTGAATTTTATTCCCCTGCAGCCCTGCAGGTTTGGGAAACCTAAGACATGAGACTACCTAAGACATCTAAACTGGAACAACCATTTCAGTAATGGGTGCAATAAGTCCAAGTAGCAGTTTGGATTAGTTTAGAAAAAAGTACGTTATTTATATTTAAGTAGCATAATATTAATCAATATACATGCAAAAAATAGATATTGAAACAAACAATTTAAAAAAATCAACCTGCAGTATAGCCTTCTGGGAAATATGATAATGATGGGCGTGATTTTGGTTTAACACTGGTTATTAACGCCAACACTGGGGTTCTTTTGATCCAACACGTTTTAATTTAACACTTACATCATTAATTTATCACTAGAATGAAAATGTTAACTGAATCCTTTCCAGGCAGTCTTTGCAAATGACCATGTTGTACCTTTAAGAGGCTAAAGCCACAAAAGACCTAATGGAATGGCATGGTATCAGTTATCTGTTGTTGATTTTTCAATCTAACATTTCTAGTGTTGATTTAGGAGAAAACTATGTTTTTTGTTCCCAAATCCTAATTAAATTTTATTGGTTCCAAACACGTGTTCAGCAGATGTTATTGCGAGTGTAGCAAAATGATTGTGCTTCTAGCTCTGACAGTGAGGTAATATCTAACAAGTAATATCTAACAATTACACAACATATACCCAATACGCACAAATCTAGTTAAGGAATGGAATTAAGAATATAAAAATATATGGACTAGCAATGTCAGAGTGGCATAGAATAAGATACAGCAGAATAGTATAGGATACAGTATATACATATGAGATGGGTAATGCAAGATTTGTAGACATTATTAAAGTGACTAGTGTTCCGTTTATTAAAGTCTATGTATATAGGCAACAGCCTCTATGTAGTAGTGATGGCTATTTAACAGTCTGATGGCCTTGAGATAGAAGCTGTTTTCAGTCTCTCGGTCCCAGCTTTGATGCACCTGTACTGACCTCGCCTTCTGGAGGATAGGGTGAACAGGCAGTGGCTCGTGTGGTTGTTGTCCTTGATCATCTTTTTGGCCTTCCTGTGACATCGGGTGCTATAGGTGTCCTGGAGGGCAGGTAGTTTGCCCCTGGTGATGCATTGGGGAGACCGCAATACCCTCTGGAGAGCCCTGCGATTGCATTGTCTGTGGATCTATTGTGGTGGTAAGCAAATGTAGATTTTAATAGTTACAATAGGTACAACATCTCCAATACACTTCCTGTTAAACTCTGTCACTGAATCAGAGTGTATTTGTCAATGTTTTCTCGGAAGCTACCGGAACATATCCAAGTCCGTCTGATCAAACAATCTTGAAGCGTGGGTTCCGATTGGTCAGACCAGCGTTGACTAGTCCTTAGCACTGGTACTTCCTGTTTGAGTTTCTGCCTATAGGAAGGGAGGAGCAAAATGAAGTCGTGGTTAAATTTGTCAAAAGGAGAGCGGGGAGGGTCTTATAGGCATCCCTAAAGTTGGAGTAACAGTGGTCGAGTGTTTTGCAGCGTAAGTACTGCAGTCGATATATTGGTAGAACTTCTGTATTGTTTTTCTCAAATTTGCTTTGTTAAAATCCCCAGCTACAATAAATGCAGCCTCAGGATATATCGTTTACAGTTTGCATAAAGTCCAGTGGAGTACTTTTCACGAGATGTCACAGGCCCTGCAAACAGAAATGACTTGTTAGGATGTCACCGGAACTTCAAAAAAACAGGCACAGTGTTTTCAACTTACATATTTGACAGACTTCAACTATGTTTACTTACATAGTCATTATTATTCAACATGTCCTCACCTGGGATTTGAACTCACAACCTTGTTGTTCACGGCATTCTTCCTGCTACGCCACCATGTTTGTGTCTGTGACTGATTTCACCTGTATTCCTACACTTTGGACATCAAAGTAAACCTCAACTTTGTATAATACACACAAAAATTCTTTATCATAGTGATTCAGGAGTAACATTAAAGCATGAAAATATGCCCCACCAACATTAGACAACTATACAGGAAACCCTCAAATTGCTGAAATAAGTTAATTAAATTAATGATGCAAGAATAGCCAGTCTAAGTCTTTTTTAACCTCCTGCTTTGAGCTGGATGTGTCACATTCTGACCTTTATTTCCTTTGTTTTTGTATTTATTTAGTATGGTCAGGGCGTGAGTTGGGTGGGCAGTCTATGTTTGATTTTCTATGATTTGGGATTTCTATGATTCGGCCGAGTATGGTTCTCAATCAGAGGCAGGTGTCATTAGTTGTCTCTGATTGAGAATCATACTTAGGTAGCCTGGGTTGCACTGTTTGTTTGTGGGTGATTGTCTATGTTAGTGGCTTGTGTCAGCACAGGTCTCAGTTGTAGCTTCACAGTCGTATTTAGTTGATTGGTTTTTGTTACTCTTTTGTATAGTGTTCAGTGTTCTCTTTATTAAAATTCACTATGAACACATACCACGCCGCATATTGGTCCTCTGATCCTTCTCGCCTCTCCTCTTCAAATGAAGAGGAGGAAGACCGTGACAGGATGTGTCAATGTGTAGTTCGTACATGCATAGTCTATAAGCAGAATTACCGTGTTACCTCAATTAGCCACAAAATCCCTAGTTTGAAAGTGACTGTTTTTCTGAAAGGTGTGATGCATCATTTTTCCCAAAATGTTCACCCTCGTGAACCAGCCTCCTAGCAATTAGAGTTCAATCAATCAGCTTCAGCCCCTCGCCATTTGAGTGACAGCTACCAAGATATACACACAGCAGAGTGAGAGAGAGGCAATGACATGGTGCACATATCTGGACATATGTGACGTAGTACGCAATTGTCGGGGATCACTTTTGGCTCGAGTGCTGCTTTCAAAACTACTGGCCAAAAAGTATACAAAAGTACTGGACAATCTCCTTAACTGATAGCAGCACAGACGGCACTCTTTTGTTAAGCGCAGAGATGTATTAAAGGTAATTACTCTGTAGTCGACTTCTGAGAATGCTTACAGACTTTTTGTAGCAGCACATAAGTGTAAATTCTCAACTCCAGAGGTTGTGATATCAAATCCCGCTATGGTCATATTGAAAAGTCAGTACTATGTTGTCATTGATTAAAGCTTTTTACACTATTTTTGAACAGTTCAAAATCGCCATATCGTTTTACCATTTATCTAAAAAAAAACATACCATTTAATTATTTCCCTTGCAAAATTTTTTTAATGAATTTTGCAATTTCACAATGTGAAATCATGTGGAAAACAAAAGAGACACATGTGAGGTCAGATGTTCAATGTATTACATTTAGAGATCACATGTTACCATGTTTCACTTCACATGTGGAATTGCAGATTCATGTGAAAATCAAAACGTGAAAATCACATTTGCAGTTCCACATGTAAGAAAACTAACGGTAAGAAACTAACTCTCACATGTGGAATTGCATTTTTTCGATTTCGCAGTTTTACAAACTTTCAAATGTTGTCATATGTGTGTAGTTTCATGGTATCTCATGTTGAAATTTTGCATCCCCCCATGTTGTCACATTTATTTCACGATGTCAAATGTTTTCACTTGTGTAGTTTCATGTTATCACATGTTTCTTTTTTACATGTTGTCACTTTATCACATTAACTTCACATGTGAAACACTTGTGATCACATATGAAAGTAATTTGGTTTTCATGTCCCTGACATCACTTGCTCAAATTCTAACCAACTGTTGAGACCCCAACTGAGTTCTGAATAAAATAATATATACAACAAATTTGGGAAATTGATCTGCGGGCCTACAAAGGGGGGGTCGTCTGTTTTATATCTTCCAAACCACAGTTACATTAAAGTGAACTAATCGGCCATTCCATTTGGTGGCTCTGTCCTCCATTTTCTTATTCTGCTGTCACGATGGGCCCTCGTCTGAGGTTACCTTAGCTGGTGGTTACATTAGCTGGTGTTTGGACATCTGTAGGAGCTCGGCTTAATGAGGAGGCCTGTCAATGTGGCTTTTGTAAATCGAGAGATTGTCCAAACATTCTGACACACTAATTGTAACGATTGTCTGTGGTGGAAGAAGGTGAGGACCAAAGCGCAGCGTGGTAAGTGTTCATATTTTTAATAAAATAACTGAACACTGAACAAAACATTGAAACTACAAACGACAGTCCCAAGATGAAGGAAAAAACATTAAACAGGAAATAATCACCCACAAAACACAGGTGGAATGTACATATTTGAAAGTATGATTCTCAATCAGATAAAGACCAACGATACCTGCCTCTGATTGACAACCATACTAGACCAAACACAAAAACACAACATAGCACAGACTACCCACCCAACTCACGCCCTGACCAAATCTAAAACGAAGACATAATAAATGAACTAAGGTCAGAACCTCCGCCAAAGGTTCGTCTGGACTCCGGCCGCAAAACGGAACCCATAGGGAGAGGGTCTGGTGGGCGTCTGTCCTGCGTGGCGGCGCCTGACAGACGTAACCCCCCACCTGCCCAGTCTCGGCCCACTTAAGTGACGCCTTGGGAGCGGCGACCCTCGCCTCGGACTGGGTTCCTTGCCGCGGGTCCCGAATGGACCGGAGATTCCGGCAGCACCGGACAGGCGGGAGACTCAGGCAGCTCCGGCGTGAAGGGCGATTCCGGCAGCACAGGAGTGAAAGGCGGCTCTGGCAGATCCTTACTGACGGGCGGCTCTGGCAGCTCCTGACTGACGGGCGGCTCCGGCAGCTCCTGACTGACGGGCGGCTCCGGCAGCTCCTGACTGACGGGCGGCTCTGGCAGCTCCTTACTGACGGGCGGCTCTGGTAGCTCAGGACAGACGGGCGGCTCAAAATGCCGCCGCAGATTATCTCTCAACCCCAACAGAGGAGGAGAGATCTAGGGGTTTAAAGATGTGGGGGTTTTATGACCCATCACGACCATGGTAAATTTTAGGACACAGACAACATTCCTGTGTCCTCACACTATTGAGAACCAACCTCAGAACATTAAACATGCATTAAAGGGACTTTGGAACAATGGTTTCCGTCATTACAATGGTCAAGACGTATAGATAATATGAAAACTCATGTCATTTTTGTTTTGTTACAAAGATTAATAGATGACATTATTACTAAAACATTGTAACTGTTTTTGGTAAAGATGAAATGTGAGAATTGCCCTAAAGGTTAAGGATACCAATTTCCTGACCCAGGTACAAGACAGGAGTAATTAATGATAACAGATTAGGTGACCCAAGCTGCAAGCTAAGGTCTAAAAAGTCAATGAACCCAAAAACGCAACACAAGGTTGAAAACAAAGAAATCTTTTCTATCCAAGCTACGGATGAGTAGCTGTGTCTAGCGGGTGAATTCAAGCGGACCACCTAGCCTCCACTCTCCATCAATCGTGGTATCTACACTGTTTCATTCCTAAGCTGTGAGCTCTGAGCTACAGAGATGTCTGTCCTCAGAAGACCCCTTCCAGAGCAAGGGCGAGGATACAGACCACTAAGCCAAAAAGACACTGACATCGTGAGGACAACCAGAGAGTTGCTGTGAGATGTCATTGAGAAGCCTAAATTACCCACGCGGAGTTTCCCATCTGAGACGTAATTACATCATTATATTCTGACCCATAAGAGCGGCAGTTTGGGGCAAGGCTAGGGGTTAAAATAAGCATAGCTGACAAATGCACCCAAATGTACATTTCTCTCATGTACTTTCTCTTTTTTCTCTCTTTTAAATCCCCATTTTGGGTAACACGCGCCATAGTGTGTTGGCCCGTTATACTAAGTTCTAATCAATATCATAGAATGTGTTTTGTGTATGTTTATCTTTTATCATCATTTTAGCTTTCTAGTAAATAAATACTCAATAAGATTGGTGTGGTACAAACTCATTGGTCAGACCCGGGTCCGTGCAGATTCCCAGATTATACGGCGTTCAGAATGAGACTGTAGAGGAAACTGATTAATTAGCGGCTGTTGTAAAATCGATATTCTGATATTCTTCGAGTTAATTTGGGAAATAGAAACTCAATAAAACTAATTTTCCCATGGTGCCCCAGGTTAATGAGTTAATAATTGTTTGATTCAGTTAATCACGCAATTAGAAACCTTTAATCATTCGATGAGCAACAGTCGTCACATTAACTAATGCAACGTCTTGACACTTCTCTTCGACTAGATGATTAGCAGTCCCATATTGCATTAGATTTTACACTGTTCATACTAATGTCAGTTTGACTAAAGATTAGAATTTATGGACAAAGACCTTAAAATAAATCCGAATTTGTATATAATTAGCTTTTTTAATATACAACTTTGGAGTTATTGGAGATGTATCATAAACCATTGAATTGTATTTATGTAGTTATTGAAAGTGTAACATTATCTGCGAAACATTTTCTTCTGTTACTTTGAAAATAATCTCTGTGTCACACCCTGATCTGTTTCACCTGTCTTTGTGATTGTCTCCACGCCCCTCCAGGTGTCACCCATCTTCCCCATTATCCCCTGTGCATTCATACCGGTGTTCTCTGATTGTCTGTTGCCAGTTCATCATGTCTGTCAAGTCAACCAGCGTTTCTGTATCAGCTCTTGCTTTTCCCCCATCTCTCTTTTCTTGCCTGATCTCGATTCCCTCATCGCTTTGACCATCCAAATCGATGTCCGACTACAGGAACGATGGAGGGATATGAAATTCGACTTCGTTCGCACGTCCAGGGATTCCACCTTGCATCCGAGTTTACTTGAATTTCAGAGATCAGTGACCTATTTTGAAGCAACACACTCTTTTAACTCCCCACTCCATCATATACTGTATACTGTAACAGTATACGCTGTGATGACGGGGCTATTGGAGAACCAAACCCAGGACATAATACATAAACTATTTTGTTTGGTGTCTAGTATAGTCATGTGTGCTATAGTTCTGCTGTCTAACCCATGACCTTTAACTCCAGATCACATTTCTGCTGTCCTGCACGCATCGCAAACAGATTATTACATGTGCAGTTTCTATGAGTGAAAATCTTCCCTAAGATTGTTTCTTTGTTGCAATAGTTATCGTAATCTTCATTAGCTATACAGTAAATATAGTTAAAATAATGTACACTACCGTTCAAAAGTTTGAGGTCACTTAGAAATGCCTATGTTTGGAAAAAAAGCACATTTTTTTGTCCAAAGAAACCCCCATCAAATTGATCAGAAATACATTGTAGACATTGTTAATGTTGTAAATTACTATTGTAGCTGGAAAGTGCAGATTTTTATGGAATATCTACATAGGCGTACAGAGGCCCATTATAAGCAACCATCACTCCTGTGTTCCAATGGCACAGCTAATCCAAGTTTTTAATTTTAAAAAGGTAATTGATCTTTAGAAAACACTTTGCAATTATGTTAGCCCAGAGGAAAACTGTTGTCCTGATTAAAGAAGCAATAAAACTGGCCTTCATTAGACTAGTTGAGTAACGGGAGCATCAGCATTTGTGGGTTCGATTACAAGCTCAAAATGGCCAGAAACAAATACATTTCTTCTGAAACTCATCAGTCTATTCTTATTCTGAGAAATGAAGACTATGCCATGTAAGAAATTGCCAAGAAACTGAAGATGTCGTACAACGCTGTGTACTACCCCCTTCACAGAACAGTGCAAACGGGCTCTAACCAGAATAGAAAGAGGAGTGGGAGGCCCCACTGCACAACTGAGCAAGAGGACAAGTACATTAGAGTGTCTAGTTAGAGCAACAGACACCTCACAAGTCCTCAACTGGCAGCTTCATTAAATAGTACTCGCAAAACACCAGTTTCAACGTCAACAGTGAAGAGGCGACTCCGGGATGCTGGCCTTCTAGGCAGAGTTGCAAAGACAATTTGTTTTGTGGGTGGTTTGAATTATTTGATTTTCACAACATGCCTACCACTTTGAAGATGCAAAATATTTTTTAATGTGAAACAAACAAGAAATAAGACAGGAAAACAGAAAACTTGAGTGTGCATAGCTATTTATCCCCCAAAGTCAATACTTTGTAGAGACACTTTTTGCAGCAATTACAGCTGAAAGTCTCTTGGGGTATGTCTCTATAAGCTTGGCACGTCTAGCCACTGGGAGTTTTGCCCATTCTTCAAGGAAAAACTGCTCCAGCTCCTTCAAGTTGGATGGGTTCCGCTGGTGTACATCAATCTTTAAGTTAGCCCACAGATTCTCAAATGGATTAAGGTCTGGGCTTTGACTAGGCCATTCCAAGACATTTAAATGTTTCCCCTTAAACCACTTGAGTGTTGCTTTAGCAGTATGCTTAGGGTCCTTGTCCAGCTGGAAGATGAACCTCCATCCCAGTCTCAAATCTCTGGAAGACTGAAACAGGTTTCCCTCAAGAATTTAAGCGCCATCCAACATGCCTTCAATTTTGACCAGTTTCCCAGTCCCTGCCGATGAAAAACATCACCACAGCATGATGCTGCCACCACCACGCTTCACTGTGGGGATGGTATCCTCAGGGTGATGGGAGGTGTTGGGTTTGCGACGGACATAGCATTTTCCTTGATGGCCAAAAAGCTAAATTTTGTCTCATCTGACCAGAGTACCTTCTTCCATATGTTTGGGGAGTCTCCCACATACCTTTTGGTGAACACAAAACGTGTTTGCTCATTTTTTTCTTTAAGCAATGGCTTTTTTCTGGACACTCTTCCTTAAAGCCCAGCTCTGTGGAGTGTACGGCTTAAAGTGGTCCTATGGACAGATACTCCAATCTCTGCTGTGCAGCTTTGCAGCTCCTTCAGGGTTATCTTTGGTCTCTTTGTTGCCTCTCTGATTAATTCCCTCCTTGCCTGGTCTGTGAGTTTTGGTGGGCGGCCCTCTCATGGCAGGTTTGTTGCGGTGCCATTTCCGTTTTGTAATAATGGATTTAAAGGTGCTCCGTGGGATGTTTAAGTTTCTGATATTTCTTTATAACCCGACCCTGACTTCTCTACAACTTTGTCCCTGTCACGCCTTGGTCTTAGTATTTTGTGTTTTAGTTTATTAGTTAGTCAGACCAGGGTGTGACATGGGGTTATTATGTATTGTATTTCCGTATTGGGGTTTGTAGTGTTTGGGATTGTAGTTGATTAGGGGTGTGTGTGTGTGTTAATTAGGTTGGCTGCCTGAGGTAGTTCTCAATCAGAGTCAGGTGCTTCTCGTTGTCGCTGATTGGGAACCGTATTTAGGTAGCCTGTTTTTCGCCTTGTATTTCGTGGGTGATTGTTCCTGTCTCTGTGTAGTTTGCACCAGTCAGGCTGTATTAGGTTTCGTTCTGTTTGTTGTTTTTTTGTATTTATTAGTTATTCGTGTTAGTTCGTTTCGTTTGTCTTCACTTAATAAACATGAGTAACTTACACGCTGCATTTCGGTCCGACTCTCCTTCAACAACAAGAGAACGCTCGTTACAGAATCACCCACCACACTGGACCGAGCAGCGTGTCAACAGGCAGGAGCAGCGCAAACAGGAGCAGCGTGTTAACAGGCAGCGACAGCTGGAGCAGCAAAGGGAGGAGGAATTATTCGAAGAATGGACATGGGAAGACGTGCTGGATGGTAAAGGTTGCTACACTTGGGAGGAGATATTGGCCGGAAGAAATCGCCTCCCATGGCAACAGGTGGAGGCACTAAGGAGAGCAGAGGCAGCCGGAGATAGGAGCCGACGATACGAGGGAACACGGTTGGCAAGGAAGCCTGAAAAGCAGCCCCAAAAATTTTTGGGGGGCTATCAGGGAGTATGGGCTGCGTCAGGTAGGAGACCTGCGCAATCTCCCTGTGCTTACCGGGGGCTAGAGAGACCGGGCAGGCACCGTGTTATGCAGTGGTGCGACGGTGTCCCCAGTGCGGGTGCATAGCCCGGTGCGAGTATATTTCAGCTCCGCGTATCGGCCGGGCTAGATTGAGCGTCGAGCCAAATGCTATGAAGCCGGCTCTACGCATCCGGTCTCCAGTGCGTCTCCTGGGCCGGCTTACATGGCACCAGCCTTGCGCTCTGTGTCTCCGGTTCGCCTACATAGCCCAGTGCGGGCTATTTCTCCTCACAGCACTGGCAGGGCAACCGAGAGTATTCAACCAGGTAAGGTTGGGCAGGCTCGGTGCTCAAGAGCTCCAGTGCGCCTGCACGGTCCGGTCTCATCCAGAACCACCTCCACACCCCAGCCCTCCAGTAGCAGCTCCCGCACTAGGCTTCCTAGTGCGTGTCCTCGGCCAAATACCACCAGTGCCAGCACCACGCATCAGGCCTACAGTGCGCCCTCGCCTGTTCAGCGCAGCCAGCGCTTTCTCCCTCTCCTGCGCTGTCTGAGTCTCCTGTCTGTTCAGCGGTTCTGAGAGCCTTCCTCCTCTACAGCGCTGCTCGGAGCCTCCTGTCTGTATACAGCAGCCTGAGCTGCTAGTCTGCATGGAGCAGCTAGTCTGCATGGAGCAGCCAGAGCTGTCAGTTTGCATAGAGCAGCCTGAGCTGCTAGTCTGCATGGAGCAGCTAGTCTGCATGGAGCAGCCAGATCTACTAGTCAGCCAGACTCTTCCAGATCTGCCAGTCAACCAGACTCTTCCAGATCTGCCAGTCAGCCAGACTGACTTCCAGTCAGCCAGACTCTTCCAGATCTGCCAGTCAGCCAGACTCTTCCAGATCTGCCAGTCAGCCAGACTCTTCCAGATCTGCCAGTCAGCCAGACTTCTTCCAGATCTGCCAGTCAGCCAGACTCTTCCAGATCTGCCAGTCAACCAGACTCTTCCAGATCTGCCAGTCAACCAGACTCTTCCAGATCTGCCAGTCAACCAGACCCTTCCAGATCTGCCAGTCAGCCAGGACTCTTCCAGATCTGCTAGTCAGCCAGGATCCGCCAGTCAGCCAGGATCTGCCAGATCTGCCTCAGTCAGCCAGGATCCGCCAGTCCAGGCCAGGATCCGCCAGTCGGCCAGGATCCGCCAGTCAGCCAGGATCCGCCAGTCAGCCAGGATCTCGCCTGGATTCAACCTGCCTGGCTGGGCTTCATCTCAGTACTGGGCTTCATCTCAGTACTGGGCTTTTCTCCAGTACTGAGGCATGCCCTCAGTCCCGGGCTGCCCCCTCAGTCAGACTGCCCCTCAGTCCCGAGCTGCCCCTGTGTCCCGAGCTGTCCCTCAGTCCCGAGCTGTCCCTCAGTCCCGGCTGCCTCAGTCCCCGAGCTGCCCCTCAGTCACGAGCTGCTCCTCTATTATGTAGGGTTCTGGGTGAGGACTATTCGGCCATGGTCGACGGTTAGGGTGGATTATCCATGGACGCGAAGGGGAGGAACAATGACAATTATGAAGTGGGGTCCACGTCCGGAGCCGGAACCGCCACCATGGACAGACGCCCACCCGGACCCTCCCTATGGTTTTGAGGTGCGTTCGGAGTCCGCACCTTAGGGGGGTTCTGTCACGCCTTGGTCTTAGTATTTTGTGTTTTAGTTTATTAGTTAGTCAGACCAGGGTGTGAC
>NW_027015476.1:0-11455 GCF_036934945.1 Oncorhynchus masou masou
GCATAGCCAGCATACCTGGTACCTGACTCCAGGAGGGCAGACTCCTAATTCTAGAATAACCTACTCAGTGTTACTCTGCATCGCCAGCATACCTGGTACCTGACTCCAGGAGGGCAGACTCCTATTCTAGAATAACCTACTCAGTGTTACTCTGCATAGCCAGCATACCTGGTACCTCTCCAGGAGGGTGGACTCCTAATCTAGAATAACCTACTCAGTGTTACCTAGATGGGGTAGAAGGATTGTGTCATAGCACTAAGGGCGTGGGGTACCTAGTCCTCCCAGTCACCACACACAGGGATCAGAGAGCTCCTCAGAGCTTGTTAAGTCCCTCAGACACTTTACCAATATCCACCAGTGTTATCTGAGGCAGAGAATATGCCAGCATACCTCTCCTCTCCCTGAGGTTTGACCCAGCTAAATATTATTTGGGCTGTCCTCTCAAGCCCTAGCATGCCTGGTACCTCTCCGGGATTTGGGTGGACTCCCAGCCCAGAATAACCTACTCAGTGTTACTCTGCATAGCCAGCATGTCCCCTACCTCTCCAGGAGGGCTGACTCCTAATCTAGAATAACCTTGATTGTTACTCTGTATAACCAGCATACCTGGTACCTGACTCCAGGAGGGCAGCTCCTAATCTAGAATAACCTACTCAGTGTTACTCTGCATAACCAGCATACCTGGTACCTCTCCAGGAGGGCTGACTCAATCTAGAATAACCTACTCAGTGTTACTCTGCATAGCCAGCATACCTGGTACCTCTCGAGGAGGGCAGACTCCTAATCTAGAATAACCTACTCAGTGTTACTCTGCATAGCCAGCATACCTGGTACCTAGCTCCAGGAGGGCAGACTCTAATCTAGAATAACCTACTCAGTGTTACTCTGCATAGCCAGCATACCTGGTACCTGACTCCAGGAGGGAGACTCTAATCTAGAATAACCTACTCGTGTTACTCTGTGATGGGAGCAGATTGTGTCATAGCACTATGCGGTACCTAGTCCTCCCAGTCACACAGGGATCAGAGCTCTCCACATTGTCCCTCAGACACTTACTCATTATCCACCAAGCTGATTATCTAAGGCAGAGAACTAGCGCCCTCTCTCTCTCCCTGAGGTTTAACCAGCTATAATATTTGGGTTGTCCCCTGAATATAGCCTAATATTTGGGTTGTCCCCTCTAGCCCTAATATTTGGGTTGTCCCCTCTGTTCCCTAATATTTGGGTTGTCCCCCGAGCTCTAATATTTGATTTTGTCCCCTCCGTATATAGCCTCCACATTGATTTACCGTTGTCCCCTGTATATAGCTCTAATATTTTGATTGTCCCCTCTAGCTCTAATGAATTTGGGTTGTCCCCCTCTAGCTCTTAATATTTGGGTTGTCCGAGCCACCCCCGAGCTCTAATATTTGGGTTGATGGTGGACCATTCCCCAAACCAGGCCTCCATCCTTAATGATGGACCATTCCCCCAAACCAGTACCCCCCTGTGTACCGTAACACCCTGTATATAGCCTCCACATTGACTCTGTACCGTAACCCCTGTATATAGCCTCCACATTGACTCTGTACCGTAATACCCTGTATATAGCCTCCACATTGACTCTGTACCAGTAACCCCTGTATATAGCCTCCACATTGACTCTGTACCGTAATACCCTGTATATAGCCTCCACATTGACTCTGTACCAGTAACCCCTGTATATAGCCTCCACATTGACTCTGTACCAGTAACCCCTGTATATAGCCTCCACATTGACTCTGTACCTGTAACCCCTGTATATACCCTCCACATTGACTCTGTACCGTAACACCCTGTATATAGCCTCCACATTGACTCTGTACCAGTAACCCCTGTATATAGCCTCCACATTGACTCTGTACCGTAACACCCTGTATATAGCCTCCACATTGACTCTGTACCTGTATATAGCCTCCACATTGATTATGTATGAATAGGTTTTTTGTCATGACTCTTCAACTGTCTTGGTGTGTTTGGACCATGTTAGTTTGTTGGTGTTTTGGACACCAAGGAATAGCTCTCCACATGCTCCACTGCAGTCCTGTTGATGAGAATTGGCTCGGGTTCTCCTTTACCTGTCGTCCAGGTTCAGCTCCTTTGTCTTCATCACGTTGGGGGAGAGGTACATTGAGAGAGAGACACTGATACAGAGAGACACAGAGACAGAGACATAGAGACACTGTATAGAGATCCACATTGACACAGAGACATATAATACACAGATATAGTCCAGAGAGACACAGAGACAGAGATATAGAGACACATTGACTCTGTACCGGTACACGAGACAGAGAGACACATTGAAGAGTACCAGAGAGAGATATAGCCTCCACATTGAGACAGAGTATATAAGCTACAGAGACAGAAAGAGACAGATAGACATTGACAGAGACCAGTAACCCCTATATATAGAGAGACACAGTAAGAGAGATAGACACAGAGACCAGTAACCCCTGTATATAGACACAGAGACAGACAGAGACACAGACTGTATAGACACAGAGACAGACCGGTACAGAGATTATGAGACAGAGAGAGAGACACAGAGACAGAGAAGACACAGGACCAGAGTTAGCAGAGAGAAGGACACAGAGACAGAAGAACCTGCTCCACTGAGACAGAGAGATGGGGACACAGAGACAGAGAGACTCCTTTGTCTTCACAGTTGAAGGAGACACAGAGGAGAGAGAGAGACACAGAGACAGAGAGAGGCCACAGAGACAGAGAGAGAGACACAGAGACAGAGAGAGAGAGAGACACAGAGACAGACAGACAGACAGACAGAGAGACAGAGACACAGACAGAGAGAGACAGACAGACATAGAGACACAGAGAGAGAGAGAGACAGAGACAGACAGACAGAGAGAGAGAGACAGAGACAGAGACAGAGACAGACAGAGACAGACAGAGAGACAGACAGAGAGACAGAGAGAGACAGACACAGAGACAGACAGAGAGAGAGACAGAGAGACAGAGAGACAGACACAGAGACAGAGGATCAGAGTAACCCAGAGACAGAGACAGTTCCTCCAGCTGGTTAGACACAATGGTGAGAGAGTGCAAACACTCCCACCAGGGGCACCGGAGAGAGACACAGACAAACTGAGAGACAGGACAGAGAGGCGGACCTGGGTCTGAGGAGAGGCCTGGTGTGGGCAGGCCGTAGCGTGTGAGAGAGTCACGTGTGCTCGTCGCTGAGTGTGTGACAGACAGTAGTTGGTCGTTGCAGTGAGACAGAAGGAGGTCGACCAGAGAGAGACTCAGAGACAGAGAAGACTGAGACAATGATCCCAGGATACACTACTACAGAGGACATACTAGCATACACTATGGTGAGTGGACACACACACACTGAACACACACACACACACTGAACACACACACACACTGAACAGGCCACAGTGAACATGAGACACACACACTGAACATGCACACACACACTGAGTGTGACACACACACTGAACACACACACACACTGAACACACACACACACACAACATGAACACACACACTGAACACACACACATACTGAACCACACACAGACACACAGACACACACACACACATAGAACACACACACACAGAGAGACAGCACACACACTGAACATGCACACACACACAGAACACAGAACACACACACAGAACACACAGAACACACACATGAACACAGAACTCACAGAGAACACCACACAGACAGACACACTCTCACTGGATCACGAACACACACTGGATACACACATTGAGCTGCATGGAGTTTTGTCTGAGGAGGTGTTGCTGTGTGATGGCTATCTTACCTGTGGGACAGGGTAGGACAGGACAGGGTGGGACGGGACAGGGTGGGACGGGACAGGGTGGGACGGGACAGGGTGGGACGGAACAGGGTGGGCCTGGTGACACAGGGAACGTCGGACAGTGTGGGACAGGTGGGACAGGGTGGAACGTTGACAGGGTGGGACAATCATAGAACACAGAGGACACAGGGTAGGGTGGGACAGGGACAGGGACAGTGAGACACACAGGTGAGTGGACGGGACACAGAACACACACAGGGGTGAACAACAGTTTTGACTGGACAGGACACTGAACATGCAGGACAGGGTGGGACACAGGGTGGGACAGGACAGGGTAGAACAGGGTGGGACAGGGTGGGACAGGACAGGGTAGAACACAGAACAGGGTGGAACATGACAGAACACACGGACAGGACAGGGTGAGCTGCATGGACAGGTCTGGGAGGGGACAGGGTGATGGGTGGGACAGGGGTGGGACGGGACAGGGTGAGACAGGACAGGGTAGGACGGGACAGGGTGGGACAGGACAGGGTGGGACAGGGGGACAGGGTGGGACAGGACAGGGTAGGACAGGACAGGGTGGGGAGGGACAGGGTAGGGTGGGACAGGGTGGAACATGACAGGGTGGGACAGGACAGGGTGGACAGGACAGGTTAGGAGGACAGGGTAGGGTGGGACAGGGTGGGACAGGACAGGTTGGGACGGGACAGGGTGGGACGGGACAGGGTAGGACAGGGTGGGACAGGACAGGGTGACAGGACAGGGGTAGGACAGGGTGGACAGGGTGGGACAGGACAGGGTGGGGGGGACAGGGTGGGGGACAGGACAGGGGTGGGACAGGACAGGGTGGGGGACAGGGTGGGACAGGACAGGGTGGGACAGGACAGGGACGGGACAGGGTGGGACAGGACAGGGTGGGACAGGACAGGGTGGGACAGGACAGGGTGGGACAGGACAGGACAGGGTGGGACAGGACAGGGTGGGACAGGACAGGGTGGGGGACAGGGTGGGACAGGACAGACCTCTGTGTTAGATAATCCTAGGTGGGAGAGGACAGGGTCAGGATCAGGAAGGCCTGTGGGGAAAGGACAGGAATGGGTTGACTTTAAGGTTGAATAGGTGTTGTCACAAGGTGGATGACAGGGCTTGTCCAGGGTGTGGTGTGTGTGTGTTAGATAATCCTACTGTGTGTGTGTCCTGTGGTGTGTGTGTGTGTGTGTGTGTGTTTCCTTGAAATGTGTCCTGAGGAGGTGTGTGTGTGTGTTGACTTTACGGTTGTCCTAGGTGTGGGACAAAGGTGTGATGTTTCCTTGCTTGTCCTGAGGTGTGTGTGTGTGTGTGTTTCCTTGCTGTGTCCTGAGGTGTGGTGTGTGTGTGTGTTTCCTTGCTGTGTGTCCTGAGGTGTGTGTGTGTGTGTGTGTGTGTGTGTGTGTGTGGTGTTGCTGTGTGTGTCCTGTGGTGTGTGTGTGTGTGTTTCCTTGCTGTGTGTCCTGAGGTGTGTGTGTGTGTGTCTGTGGGGTGACTGGCTGTGAGCATGTGAATGCCTGTTAAACCTGCCTGGCAGACGTGCCTCTCTGTGGGGTTGACTGGCTGTGCTGTTGGCCTTGGGGCAGACAGTTTGGGGCAGACAGTCTCCTCAGCACTGATCCCCCTCCTCTCTGAGTTAACTGTAGTATGGACCTTACTGTGCTCACTGGGGGACTGAAGGGCTCTTTTTGAAGGAGATACGGGCTTAACCAGGGTGTGTGTGTGTGTGTGTGTGTGTGTGTGTGTGTGTGTGTGTGTGTGTGTGTGTTTACCTCAAACATCTGAGGAAGGTCAGCCCTGAGGGAATGCTGGCGTCAAGAATTGTAATTTCCTTGTTTCACAGCCACATGGAGAGGGGAGGGAAGAGAGAAAGATGGCTGAGGGTTACGGGGCAGGACAGTAGAGGAGGGAGGGAAGAGAGAGAGATGGCTGAGGGTTACGGGGCAGGACAGTGGAGGAGGGAGGGAAGAGAGAGATGGCTGAGGGTTACGGGGCAGGACAGTAGAGGAGGGAGGGAAGAGAGAGAGATGGCTGAGGGTTACGGGCAGGACAGTGGAGGAGGGAGGGAAGAGAGAGATGGCTGAGGGTTACGGGCAGGACAGTGGAGGAGTGAGGAAGAGAGTGATGGCTGAGGGTTAGGGGGCAGGACAGTGGAGGAGGGGGAGGGAAGGGTCCTGAGGGTAGGGCAGGACAGTGGAGGGTGGAGGGGGCTTGCTGAGGTGTCAGGACAGTGGAGGAGGAGGAAGAGAGAGATGGCTGAGGGTTAGGGGCAGGACAGTGGAGGAGGGAGGGAAGATAGAGATGGCTGAGGGTTAGGGGGCAGGACAGTGGAGGAGGGAGGGAAGAGAGAGATGGCTGAGGGTTGGGGGCAGGACAGTGGAGGAGGGAGGGAAGATAGAGATGGCTGAGGGTTAGGGGCAGGACCTGAGGGTTAGCAGGACAGTGGAGGAGGGAAGGAGAGAGAGATGGCTGAGGGTTAGGGGCAGGACAGTGGAGGAGTGAGGGAAGAGAGAGAGATGGCTGAGGGTTAGGGGCAGGACAGTGGAGGAGGGAGGAAAGAGAGAGATGGCTGAGGGTTAGGGGGCAGGACAGTGGAGTCCTGAGGGGAGAGTGATGGTGAGGGTTAGGGGGACAGTAGAGGAGGGAGGGAAGAGAGATGGCTGAGGGAGGGGCAGGACAGTAGAGGAGGGAGGAAGAGAGAGAGATGGCTGAGGGTTAGGGGGCAGGACAGTGGAGGAGGAGGGAAAGAGAGATGGCTGAGGGTTAGGGGGCAGGACAGTGGAGGAGGAGGGAGGGAAGAGAGAGATGGCTGAGGGGTTAGGGGCAGGACAGTGGAGGAGGGAGGGGAAGAGAGAGATGGCTGAGGGTTAGGGGGGCAGGACAGTGGAGGAGGGAGGGAAGAGAGAGATGGCTGAGGGTTAGGGGCAGGACAGTGGAGGAGGGAGGGAAGAGAGAGAGATGGCTGAGGGTTGGGGCAGGACAGTGGAGGAGGGAGGGAAGAGAGAGATGGCTGGAGGGGCAGGACAGTGGAGGAGGGAGGGAGAGAGAGATGGCTGAGGGTTACGGGCAGGACAGTGGAGGAGGGAGGGAAGAGAGATGGCTGAGGGTTACGGGGCAGGACAGTGGAGGAGGGAGGGAAGAGAGAGATGGCTGAGGGTTAGGGGGCAGGACAGTGGAGGAGGGAGGGAAGAGAGAGATGGCTGAGGGTTAGGGGGCAGGACAGTGGAGGAGGGAGGGAAGAGAGTGATGGCTGAGGGTTAGGGGCAGGACAGTGGAGGAGGGAGGGAAGAGAGAGATGGCTGAGGGTTAGTGGGGCAGGACAGTGGAGGAGGGAGGGAAGAGAGAGATGGCTGAGGGTTAGGGGGCAGGACAGTGGAGGAGGGAGGGAGAGAGAGATGGCTGAGGGTTGGGGGCAGGACAGTGGAGGAGGGAGGGAAGAGAGAGATGGCTGAGGGTTACGGGGCAGGACAGTAGAGGAGGGAGGGAAGAGAGAGATGGCTGAGGGTTAGGGGCAGGACAGTGGAGGAGGGAGGGAAGAGAGAGATGGCTGAGGGTTCAGGGGGGGGGCAGGACAGTGGAGGAGGGAGGAAAAGAGAGAGATGGCTGAGGGTTAGGGGGGGCAGTGGAGGAGGGACAGTAGATGGCTGAGGGTTGGGGGCAGGACAGTGGAGGAGTGGAGGGAAGAGAGAGATGGCTGAGGGTTAGGGGGCAGGACAGTGGAGGAGGGAGGGAAGAGAGAGAGATGGCTGAGGGTTAGGGGGCAGGACAGTGGAGGAGGGAGGGAAGAGAGAGATGGCTGAGGGTTACGGGGCAGGACAGTGGAGGAGGGAGGGAAGAGAGAGAGATGGCTGAGGTTAGGGGGCAGGACAGTGGAGGGAGGGAGAGAGAGAGATGGCTGAGGGGTTTGGGGCAGGACAGTGGAGGAGGGAGGGAAGAGAGAGATGGCTGAGGGTTAGGGGGCAGGACAGTGGAGGAGGGAGGGAAGAGAGAGATGGCTGAGGGTTACGGGGCAGGACAGTGGAGGAGTGAGGGAAGAGAGAGTGATGGCTGAGGGTTAGGGGGCAGGACAGTAGAGGAGGGAGGGAAGAGAGAGATGGCTGAGGGTTAGGGGGCAGGACAGTGGAGGAGGGAGGGAAGAGAGAGTGATGGCTGAGGGTTAGGGGGCAGGACAGTGGAGGAGGGAGGGAAAGAGAGAGATGGCTGAGGGTTACGGGGCAGGACAGTGGAGGAGGGAGGGAAGAGAAGAGATGGCTGAGGGTTAGGGGCAGGACAGTAGAGGAGGGAGGGAAGAGGAGATGGCTGAGGGTTAGGGGCAGGACAGTGGAGGAGGGAGAAGAGATTTTGGTTCGGGGCAGGACAGTGGAGGAGGGAGGAAAGAGAGATGGCTGAGGGTTAGGGGGCAGGACAGTGGAGGAGGGGAAGAGAGATGGCTGAGGGTTAGGGGGCAGGACAGTGGAGGGAGGCCCCTTGAGATGGCTGAGGGTTAGGGGGCAGGACAGTGGAGGAGGAGGGAAGAGAGAGAGATGGCTGAGGGTTGGGGGCAGGACAGTGGAGGAGGGAGGGAAGAGAGAGATGGCTGAGGGTTAGGGGGCAGGATGGCGGAGGGGGGAGGGAAGAGAGAGAGATGGCTGAGGGTTAGGGGCAGGACAGTCTGAAGAGAGAGAGATGGCTGAGGGTTAGGGGGCAGGACTGGAGGAGGGAGGGAGAGAGAGATGGCTGAGGGTTAGGGGGCAGGACAGTAGGGGGGGAAAGAGGGTCTGCTGGTTAGGGGGCAGGACAGTGGAGGAGGGAGGGAAGAGAGATGGCTGAGGGTTAGGGGGCAGGACAGTGGAGGAGGTCTCTCTCTTCTGGTCTCAAAGGTTCTTCTGCTGTCCCCTGGTCTTTGGTCTCTTTCCACAAGAATCCAGTGAATTATATATCCTTGATATACTCTGTGTTCTATACATATCCCCCCTATTCGGGTCTGCTGGTCTCTCTCTCTGGTCTCTGGTCTCTCTCTCTGGTCTCTGGTCTCTCTCTCTGGTCTCTGGTCTCTCTCTCTCTGATATATCCTTGATATTCTCTGTGTTCTATACATATCCCCCCTATTGGGGTCTGCTGGTCTCTCTCTCTGGTCTCTGGTCTCTCTCTCTGGTCTCTGGTATCTCTCTCTGATATATCCTTGATATACTCTGGGTTCTATACATATCCCCCTATTGGGGGTCTGCTGGTCTCTGGTAATTCTATGGATATCCTGATATTCTCTGTGTTCTATACATATCCTCTATTGGGTCTCTCTCTCTGGTCTCTCTCTGGTCTCTGGTCTCTCTCTCTGGTCTCTGGTCTCTCTCTGATATATCTTGATATCTCTGGTTCTATACATATCCCCCTATTGGGGTCTGCTGAAGGGTCTCTCTCCTCTGGTCTCTGTTTCTCTCTCTCTGGTCTCTGGTCTCTCCTCTCTGATACTCCTTCCTCTCTGGTTCTCTCTCTCCCCCCCTCCTGGTCTCTGGTCTCTCTCTCTCCCCCAACCTCCCTCTCTCTGGTCTCTCTCTCTCTCCCCCAACCTCCCTCTCTCTGGTCTCTCTCTCCTCCCCAACCTCTCTCTCTGGTCTCTCTCTCTCTCTCCCCCAACCTCCTCTCTCTGGTCTCTCTCTCTCTGGTCTCCCCCAACCTCCCCTCTCTCTGGTCTCTCTCTCTCTCCCCCAACCTCCTCTCTCTGGTCTCTCTCTCTCTCCCCCAACCTCCTCTCTGGTCTCTCTCTCTCTCCCCCAACCTCCCTCTCTCTGGTCTCTCTCTCTCCCCCAACCTCCCTCCCTCTGGTCTCTCTCTCTCTCCCCCAACCTTCCTCTCTCTGGTTTCTCTCTCTGGTCGCTGGTCTCTCTCTCTCTCCCCCAACCTCCCTCTCCCTGGTCTGTTCCTCTCAATTCAATTTAAGGGGCTTTATTGACATGGGAAACATATGTTTGCGTTGTAAGTGAAATCAACAATAAGAAATCAACAGTAAACGTTACACTCACAAAAGATCCAAAAGAATAAAGACATTTCAAATGTCATATTATATATATATATACAGTGTTGCAACGATGTGAAAATAGTTAAAGTACAAAAGGGAAAATAAATAAGCATAAATATGGTTTGTATTTACAATGGTGTTTGTTCTTCACTGGTTGCCCTTTTCTCGTGGCAACAGGTCACAAATCTTGCTGCTCTGATGGCACACTGTGGAATTTCTGAAATGAATATGGGAATTTCATGGTCCATTGGGCGGGAGTAGTGATATTTACCAGTAGATATGGGGAGTTTATCAGATTTGTGGATCTGTGTAATCCTGAGTGAAATATATGTGTCAGACTATGAGACGTCATAAAGGCGTTTTCTCATGAAGAAGTCTGTAGCGTCCAAACGGTTTGGTCTACAAACTAATAGGACCTACAAACATACAAACTTAGGACCTACAAACTAATAGGACCTACAAACTAATGCGACCTACAAACTTAGTACGACCTACAAACTAACAGGACCTACAACTAATAGGACCTACAAACTAATAGGACCTACTAACGACCTACAAACATGACCTACAAATATGACCTACAAACTAATATGACCTACAAACTAACGGGACCTACAACCTAATAGGACCTACAAACTAACAGGACCTACAAACTAATATGACCTAAAACTATGGACCTACAAACTAATACGACCTACAACCTAATACGACCTACAAACTAATACGACCTACAAACTAATACAAACTAATACGACCTACAAACTAATAGGACCTACAAACTAATACAAACTAATAGGACCTACAAACTAATACAAACTAATAGGACCTACAAACTAATAGGACCTAATACGACCTACAAACTAATACAAACTAATAGGACCTACAAACTAATACAAACTAATAGGACCTACAAACTAATAGGACCTACAAACTAATACAAACACCAGACCACTAACCTGCAGCACCAGACCACTAACCTGCAGCACCAGACCACTAACCTGCAGCACCCGGACCACTAACCTGCAGAACTCGGACCACTAACCTGCAGCACCGGACCACTAACCTGCAGCACCGGACCACTAACCTGCTGCACCGGACCACTAACCTGCAGCACCGGACCACTAACCTGCAGCACGGACCCACTAACCTGCAGCACCAGACCACTAACCTGCAGCACCAGACCACTAACCTGCAGCACCAGACCACTAACCTGCTGCACCAGACCACTAACCTGCTGCACCAGACCACTAACCTGCAGCACCAGACCACTAACCTGCAGCACCAGACCACTAACCTGCTGCACCAGACCACTAACCTGCTGCACCAGACCACTAACCTGCTGCACCAGACCACTAACCTGCAGCACCAGACCACTAACCTGCAGCACCAGACCACTAACCTGCAGCACCAGACCACTAACCTGCAGCACCAGACCACTAACCTGCAGCACCAGGCCACTAACCTGCAGCACCAGACCACTAACCTGCAGCACCAGACCACTAACCTGCAGCACCAGGCCACTAACCTGCAGCACCAGACCACTAACCTGCATGCACCAGACCACTAGGTAGGATCTGCTTCCCTGTGTTTATTTTGCTGTGGTGGAGGAATGCTGTTCCCT
>NW_027015477.1:0-11453 GCF_036934945.1 Oncorhynchus masou masou
TCAGATTATCACTGGTGTCTGTAATTATCTCTGGCCCTCTTCTGTGTGGCCTTATCACATGTAAAATATTTGAAACAATTAAATGTAATTATTTATTTAAAATAAAATTGAATAACAAAGAAAATACGCATTTTCACTTTTCATTTAGCACCTGGAATCCACCTGACGTTTATGTCTGGAAAATATGCCTAAATGACTTATTTTCAATCTAATTTTGCATGACTGATATTCACACTTCTTTAATTGAATAGTACATTTCTTTACTTTGTTCCTTTTGGGAGATGTGTCTTGTCGAAATGTACCAGTACCTTCATGTAAACTAGAATATTAATAGACCTCAGTGAAATGATCCAATCTCCATGTTATTACCCAACAGGAGTTGGGTCTGGCCACCTCACCACCCACATCTCTCTCTGCTCCATCTTCTAGGTATCTGGTCTGGGGCTCCTCTGAAAGCACAAGATCACACACAACTCTCTCTCTCTCTCTCTCTCTCCTCAGCTCCATCTTCTAGGTATCTGGTCTGGGGCTCCTCTGAAAGCACGAGACACACACAACTCTCTCTCTCTCTCTCTCCTCAGCTCCATCTTCTGGGTATCTGGTCTGGGGCTCCTCTGAAAGCACGAGACACACACACACACAAAACTCTCTCTCCCTCAGCTCCATCTTCTAGGTATCTGGTCTGGAGATCCTCTGAAAGCACGAGACACACAACTCTCTCTCTCTCTCTCTCTCTCTCTCTCTCTCTCTCTCCTCAGCTCCATCTTCTGGGTATCTGGTCTGGGGCTCCTCTGAAAGCACGAGACACACAACAGACAAGCGGTAAGGCCTTTACGACATCACTAATGTGAACCACGAATCAATACAAAAACAACAAACGTAACACAAAAACCGAAACAGCCTAAACTGGTGCAAACTAACACAGAGACAGGAACAACATTTACGTCATTTAGCAGACGCTCTTATCCAGAGCGACTTACAAATTGGTGAATTCACCTTCTGACATCAGTGGAACAGCCACTTTACAATAGTGCATCTAAATCATTTAAGGGGGGGGGGGTGAGAAGGATTACTTTATCCTATCCTAGGTATTCCTTGAAGAGGTGGGGTTTCAGGTGTCTCTGGAAGGTGGTGATTGACTCCGCTGTCCTGGCGTCGTGAGGGAGTTTATTCCACCATTGGGGGGCCAGAGCAGCGAACAGTTTTGACAAGGACAATCACCCACAAAACACTCAAAGAATATGGCCGCCTAAATATGCTTCCCAATCAGAGACAACGATAAACACCTGCCCCTGATTGAGAACCTCTTCAGACAGCCATAGACTATGCTAGAAAACCCCACTAAGCCACAATCCCAATGCCTATGAAAAACCCCAAGACAAAACACACCACATACCAAAACCCATGTCACACCCTGGCCTGACCAAATAAATAAAGAAAACACAAAACACTAAGACCAGGGCGTGACAGATACACTATACAGTTCGCTTTAAATGTCCTAACCTTTTGAGAATTTGATCACTTGAAATGATTGACTATTTCTGACCTGGAAGACAAAATTCTTAAACGAATACCTTTGTTTGTCTAACATACAGAGAATAGCATAGAACAGAATTTACGGAGCCATCAGTAAGGATATCTTGTCTGTAGAGTGACAGGGCCATCTGTGACGGGGGCAGAAGATAGTTCTCTCATTGATACTGGAAGAGTAATTCTCTGTAATTCTCTCATTCTCTGTCCACAATGGTACCTTACTTCCTAGAGTGCACATCTTATGCGCCCTGGTCAATAATATTGCACCACATGGGGAAAGGGTGTAATTCGGCACACACCCAGTGCTGTGTTCTGTGCACACCATAATTAGAACACCTTTGGTATACTGTCTGTGCAGTTACTACAGCTAGGGTATACTGTCTGTACAGTTACTACAGCTAGGGTATACTGTCTGTACAGTTACTACAGCTATGGTATACTGTCTGTACAGTTACTACAGCTATGGTATACAGTCTGTACAGTTACTACAGCTAGGGTATACAGTCTGTACAGTTACTACAGCTAGGGTATACTGTCTGTACAGTTACTACAGCTATGGTATACTGTCTGTACAGTTACTACAGCTATGGTATACTGTCTGTACAGTTACTACAGCTATGGTATACAGTCTGTACAGTTACTACAGCTATGGTATACTGTCTGTACAGTTACTACAGCTATGGTATACTGTCTGTACAGTTACTACAGCTATGGTATACTGTCTGTACAGTTACTACAGCTATGGTATACTGTCTGTACAGTTACTACAGCTATGGTATACTGTCTGTACAGCTATGGTATACTGTCTGTACAGTTACTACAGCTATGGTATACTGTCTGTACAGTTACTACAGCTATGGTATACAGTCTGTACAGCTATGGTATACTGTCTGTACAGTTACTACAGCTAGGGTATACTGTCTGTACAGTTACTACAGCTAGGGTATACTGTCTGTACAGCTATGGTATACATGTCTGTACAGTTACTACAGCTATGGTATACAGTCTGTACAGTTACTACAGCTAGGGTATACTGTCTGTACAGTTACTACAGCTATGGTATACTGTCTGTACAGTTACTACAGCTATGGTATACTGTCTGTACAGCTATGGTATACAGTCTGTACAGTTACTACAGCTAGGGTATACAGTCTGTACAGTTACTACAGCTATGGTATACTGTCTGTACAGTTACTACAGCTATGGTATACAGTCTGTACAGTTACTACAGCTATGGTATACTGTCTGTACAGTTACTACAGCTATGGTATACTGTCTGTACAGTTACTACAGCTAGGGTATACTGTCTGTACAGTTACTACAGCTATGGTATACTGTCTGTACAGTTACTACAGCTATGGTATACTGTCTGTACAGTTACTACAGCTATGGTATACAGTCTGTACAGTTACTACAGCTATGGTATACTGTCTGTACAGTTACTACAGCTATGGTATACTGTCTGTACAGTTACTACAGCTATGGTATACAGTCTGTACAGATACTACAGCTATGGTATACAGTCTGTACAGTTACTACAGCTATGGCATACAGTCTGTACAGCTATGGTATACTGTTCGTACAGTTACTAACAGCTATATACTGTCTGTACAGTTACTACAGCTATGGTATACTGTCTGTACAGCTGGTATACTGTCTGTACAGTTACTACAGCTAGGGTATACTGTCTGTACAGTTACAGCTAGGGTATACTGTCTGCACAGTTACTACAGCTAGGTATACTGTCTGTACAGTTACTACAGCTATGCATACAGTCTGTACAGTTACTACAGCTATGGTATACTGTCTGTACAGTTACTACAGCTATGGTATACAGTCTGTACAGTTACTACAGCTAGGGTATACTGTCTGTACAGTTACTACAGCTATGCATACTGTCTGTACAGTTACAGCTATGGTATACTGTCTGTACAGTTACAGCTAGGTGGTATACTGTCTGTACAGTTACTACAGCTATGGTATACTGTCTGTACAGCTATGGTATACTGTCTGTACAGTTACTACAGCTAGGGTATACTGTCTGTACAGTTACTACAGCTATGGTATACTGTCTGTACAGCTATGGTACACTGTCTGTACAGTTGCTACAGCTAGGGTATACAGTCTGTACAGCTATGGTATACAGTCTGTACAGTTACTACAGCTATGGTATACTGTCTGTACAGGTACTAATAGCTAGTATACTGTCTGTACAGTTACTACAGCTATGGTATACTGTCTGTACAGATACTACAGCTATGGTATACTGTCTGTACAGTTACTACAGCTATGGTATACTGTCTGTACAGCAGATACTACAGCTATGGTATACTGTCTGTACAGATACTACAGCTATGTATACTGTCTGTACAGTTACTACAGCTATGGTATACTGTCTGTACAGATACTACAGCTATGGTATACTGTCTGTACAGTTACTACAGCTATGGTATACTGTCTGTACAGCTATGGTATACTGTCTGTACAGTTACTACAGCTAGGGTATACTGTCTGTACAGTTACTACAGCTATGGTATACTGTCTGTACAAGGCTGATCTGACTAATCTGTTCCATCTCCCATCAGCTGTAGCCCAGGTGTCTTTCTTCTCACAGTTATATCCTGTCACCAAGGCAACACACTCTGGGGACCCCACAGTTTTCTCCTGTCACCAAGGCAACGCCCTCTGGGGACCCCACAGTTATCTCCCTGTCACCAAGGCAACACCCTCTGGGACCCCACAGTTATCTCCTGTCACCAAGGCAACACCCTCTGGGGACCCACAGTTATCTCCTGTCACCAAGGCAACGCCCTCTGGGGACCCCACAGTTATCTCCTGTCACCAAGGCAACGCCCTCTGGGGACACAGTTATCTCCTGTCACCAAGGCAAAACGCCCTCTGGGGACCCCACAGTTTTCTAAAGCTTCTAAAGCCATGACATCCCCATACAAACCCTTAACGAAGAGTTGCAGTCTGATTTGGAGTGGGTGGCCAGTAATAAACTGGTCCTGAACATCTCTAAAACTAAGAGCATTGTATTTGGTACAAATCATTCCTTATTAAGTGCTAGACCTCAGCTGAATCTGGTAATGAATGGTGTGGCTGTTGAACAAGTTGAGGAGACTAAATGACTTGGTGTTACCTTAGATTGTAAACTGTCATGGTCAAAACATATAGATTCAATGGTTGTAAAGATGGGGAGAGTTCTGTCTGTAATAAAGAGATGCTCTGCTTTTTTGCCACCACACTCCAAAAAACAACTTCTGCCGGCTGTAGATTAGTCTGATCTTGATTATTGTCCGGTCGTGTGGTCCAGTGCTGCAAGTAAAGACCTAGTTAAGCTGCAGCTGGCCCATAACAGAGTGGCACATCTTGCTCTTCATGGTGATCAGAGGACTGATATAAATACTATACATGCTAGTCTCTCTTGGCTCAGAGATGAGGAGAGACTGACTGCATCACTTCTTCTTTTTACAAGAAACATTAATGTGTTAAATCCCAAATTGTTTGCATAGTCAACTTACACACAGCTCTGACACACACACTTATCTCACCAGACATGCCACCAGGGGTCTTTTTACAGTCCCCAAATCCAGAACTAATTCAAGAAAATGTACAGTATTATATAGAGCCCTTATTGCATGGAACTTCCTTCCATCTCATATTGCTTAAATAAACAGCAAACCTGGTTTCAAATAACAGATGAAGCAACACCTCCCAGGACAACGCCTCTCCCCTATTGGACCTAGATAGTGTGTGTGTATGTTGATATGTAGGCTATTGGACCTGGATAGTATGTGTGTGTTGATATGTAGACTATTGGACCTGGAAAGTTTGTGTATGTGTTGATATGTAGGCTATTGGACCTAGATAGTGTGTGTGTATGCATTGATATGTAGGCTACTGGACCTAGATAGTGTGTGTATGTGTTGCTATGTAGACTATTGGACCTAGATAGTGTGTGTATGTGTTGATATGTAGGCTATTGGACCTAGATAGTGTGTGTGTGTGTTGATATGTAGGCTATTGGACCTAGATAGTGTGTGTATGTGTTGATATGTAGGCTATTGGACCTAGATAGTGTGTGTGTATGCATTGATATGTAGGCTATTGGACCTAGATAGTGTGTGTATGTGTTGATATGTAGGCTATTGGACCTAGATAGTGTGTGTGTATGCATTGATATGTAGGCTATTGGACCTAGATAGTGTGTGTGTGTGTTGATATGTAGGCTATTGGACCTAGATAGTGTATGTATGTGTTGATATGTAGGCTATTGGACCTAGATAGGTGTGTGTGTGTTGATATGTAGGCTATTGGACCTAGATAGTGTGTGTATGTGTTGATATGTAGACTATTGGACCTAGATAGTGTGTAGTGTGTTGATATGTAGACTATTGGACCTAGATAGTGTGTGTGTGTTGATATGTAGACTATTGGACCTAGATAGTGTGTGTGTGTGTTGATATGTAGACTATTGGACCTAGATAGTGTGTGTGTGTTGATATGTAGACTATTGGACCTAGATAGTGTGTGTGTGTGTTGATATGTAGACTATTGGACCTAGATAGTGTGTGTATGTGTTGATATGTAGAGCTATTGGACCTAGATAGTGTGTGTGTGTTGATATGTAGACTATTGGACCTAGATAGTGTGGTGTGTGTTGATATGTAGACTATTGGACCTAGATAGTGTGTATGTGTTGATATGTAGACTATTGGACCTAGATAGTGTGTGTATGTGTTGATATGTAGACTATTGGACCTAGATAGGTGTGTATGTGTTGATATGTAGACTATTGGACCTAGATAGTGTGTGATGTGTTGATATGTAGACTATTGGACCTAGATAGTGTGTGTATGTGTTGATATGTAGACTATTGGACCTAGATAGTGTGTGTGTGATATGTGTGTGTGTGATATGTAGACTATTGGACCTAGATAGGTGTGTGTATGTGTTGATATGTAGACTATTGGACCTAGATAGGTGTGTGTGTGTTGATATGTAGACTATTGGACCTAGATAGTGTGTGTGTGTTGATATGTAGACTATTGGACCTAGATAGTGTGTATGTGTTGATATGTAGACTATTGGACCTAGATAGTGTGTATGTGTTGATATGTAGACTATTTGGACCTAGATAGTGTGTATGTGTTGATATGTAGACTATTGGACCTAGATAGTGTGTGTGTGTGTTGATATGTAGACTATTGGACCTAGATAGTGTGTATGTGTGTTGATATGTAGACTATTGGACCTAGATAGTGGAGCGCATGTAGACTGTGTGTTGATGTGTAGACTATTGGACCTAGATAGTGTGTGTGTGTTGATATGTAGACTATTGGACCTAGATAGTGTGTATGTGTTGATATGTAGACTATTGGACCTAGATAGTGTGTGTGTGTGTTG
This sequence comes from Oncorhynchus masou masou, assembly GCF_036934945.1. NCBI lineage: Eukaryota > Metazoa > Chordata > Actinopteri > Salmoniformes > Salmonidae > Oncorhynchus > Oncorhynchus masou. The sequence goes on from NW_027015477.1 coordinate 6,943, forward strand.
ATATGTAGACTATTGGACCTAGATAGTGTGTATGTGTTGATATGTAGACTATTGGACCTAGATAGTGTGTGTGTGTTGATATGTAGACTATTGGACCTAGATAGTGTGTGTGTGTTGATATGTAGACTATTGGACCTAGATAGTGTGTATGTGTTGATATGTAGACATTGGACCTAGATAGTGTGTATGTGTAGATATGTAGACTATTGTTGATATGACTATTGACCTAGATAGGTGGGGGCTGATATGCAGACTGCTGACCTAGATAGTGCGTGTGTTGATATGTAGACTATTGGACCTAGATAGTGTGTGTGTGTTGATATGTAGACTATTGGACCTAGATTGTGATGTGTGTGTGTTGATATGTAGACTATTGGACCTAGATAGTGTGTGTGTGTGTTGATATGTAGACTATTGGACCTAGATAGTGTGTGTGTGTTGATATGTAGACTATTGGACCTAGATAGTGTGTATGTGTTGATATGTAGACTATTGGACCTAGATAGTGTGTGTGTGTTGATATGTAGACTATTGGACCTAGATAGTGTGTGTGTGTTGATATGTAGACTATTGGACCTAGATAGTGTGTGTGTGTTGATATGTAGACTATTGGACCTAGATAGTGTGTGTGTGTGTTGATATGTAGACTATTGGACCTAGATAGTGTTTGTGTGTTGATATGTAGGCTATTAGTTTTTTTGTTTTTTTGGGGGGGGTCTGTTGTTCAATGTAGTTAATCTGTTATTCATTGCATTTGTTAAAATTGATGTACTTCTGTCCTTGAGATGTTCTTGTCTAATGATGTTCTGTATTATGTTGTTGTTGTTTCATGTGGATCCCAGGAAGAGTAGCTGCTGCTTTTGCAACAGCTAATGAGGATCCAAATAAAATAAACAATACCAAACACATCTCATTCTCAAACACAGCTGGCTTAGTCACAAAATACCCCGCTAAAATTACGCACACAATTCTGTGAAATAAATATCGACAGGGTGGATTTGACATGAACAGTAAAAAGTAAACATGAGAGAAGGTTTCTCCAAAGTCAATGAAGTTTATTGAACTTTTAGAGCAGAACGTTGGTGTAGCTGAGCAGCATCAGGGATGAATCTGGGTTCTGTCTCGAAGACCACGTTCCCTTTCAACCCATGATCTGTACAGGAAGGGCCAATTAAAATAGACACAGACATTTTCCCCCCAAAATAATCAATATTGTGACAGAGACTATGACACAAATTGAACAAAATAAACTATACAAAACAATGTGTCAGCCATCTTGGGTATGTCATCTAATATAACATTAATGCCATAGACCAGCTTGGAGAGAAAAGAAAATCATGTTCTTCTCTGTCTCAAGCTCTACAGGACGTACCCCGTTCATCCAGCTGATGTAAGCAGACACACGGGTGAAGACAGTGGGCTTGCGGGTAAGGCGTTGCATCCGGAAGAGGAAACGAAGCTGGTCACACCGTGGACATAGTACTGACCGTTGACCTGGCAGTTCAGAGGGGGCCGCCAGAGTCTCCCTACAATATATATGAGAGAGAGAGAGAGAGAGAGAGAGAGAGAGAGAGAGAGAGAGAGAGAGAGAGAGAGAGAGAGAGAGAGAGAGAGAGAGAGAGAGAGAGAGAGAGAGAGAGAGAGAGAGAGAGAGAGATTCCTCAGGACTGAGTTACCACTTTGTTACTCTTACTCATATTATTGTATAACAGAAAGAGTCACTGGTTATTTGTATTTTCTAAACATGTCGCTAAACTATGATATAATTCCAATGATAATCAAATATAAAGTGAATCAAACATATCCAGTAAAACCAAGACAAATCATATTCATACCTCTTTGTGTAAGTTTTCCATTTTTCCAAGGACATACGCAGAGTCATGGGTTCAAATCCCAAACCGATCGGTCTTCCCCCTCTCCCCCTCCATTACACTGGTCTTACCTGGCAACCAGAGTTGGCTCCGCCACCGGCACAGACCATAGTGGTCTTGACGGAAGATCCCCACCAGCTAGAGCTGGAGCAGGTCTGGTGGTCAACGCTGGGCAGCCAAGCCTGCTTCAGGCTGTTGGACAGAGAACCGCCGGCTACAGGGAAGACAGGGGACACGTTAGAGGAGAGAACAGAACCGCCGGCTACAGGGAAGACAGGGGACACGTTAGAGGAGAGAACAGAACCGCCGGCTACAGGGAAGACAGGGGACACGTTAGAGGAGAGAACAGAACCGCCGGCTACAGGGAAGACAGGGGACACGTTAGAGGAGAGAACAGAACCGCCGGCTACAGGGAAGACAGGGGACACGTTAGAGGAGAGAACAGAACCGCCGGCTACAGGGAAGACAGGGGACACGTTAGAGGAGAGAACAGAACCGCCGGCTACAGGGAAGACAGGGGACACGTTAGAGGAGAGAACAGAACCGCCGGCTACAGGGAAGACAGGGGACACGTTAGAGGAGAGAACAGAACCGCCGGCTGTGGGAAGGACAAAGGGATGCTTTATTAGAATATGTGAAAAATAGTGACATTTATCCATTTTTGTTATATATCTCTTCAGCTGATAGTGAGGAACAGGGGAAACATTTAAGAGGAACAGGATATGAGAATTCAATATGGTTTCATTAGAACATTTCCAAGTAATGACATATAACCAACCATCTGTCGTCTCAGTTGACATATTAGATATAGCAGGTTGACTTTTAGTGTCACGAGTCTTGTCCTGGAGGCAAAACTGAGCGATTTCCCATTAGATAGGCCAGCTGCGAAGTAATAGTTGGCTATTGTAAAGATACATGAAAACAAAAATGGTATTTTTGGTCGTAATTTAAAGTTAAGGTTAATTTCTAGTTTTAATGTCACATTCACAAATACAGTGAAATACATGCCTTTCTTGCAATTTCAAAACCCAATAATCCAATAATCAATAACAATAAAATACTAAAAATTACAAGGTAGAACAAAAACACACAAGATATAACGAGGGTTATGTACTAGGGTTATCAGTGGGGTTAGGATTAGTTTTATAATCAGATTTTATTACTCTGTTCCAGCTAGTGACCACTCTCCAGAGCAAGATTCATGACGAAAAACACTAACCTGCTTAGTTAGTCACTTACATGCTTAAGACCAAGTATAAACCCCCCCAAAAAACTAATTTGTTCTGTTAGTGTCATATTCAGTGTTGTGGTTAGTTATGGGTGTATGTAAAGACAATGAAATGTTGAATGTGTTTGATGTTACATTGAGATAATAGGTTACTACTGACTCTGGGTGCGTCCCCATCCGGTGATGTAGCAAGGGTTGTTGTTGGGCAGGATCTGGCCAGATGGAGGGAGAGCAGCCAGCTGGACAGCAGAGTTCAGGGAAGCCTCAGTGGACAGACGCAGCAGAGCGATGTCATATCTAAGGAATAGAAGAGTACTGTATCATACCTGAGGAACAGAAGGATATAAATCTTTCTCACAGATCTCTGCACTTCCTCCTAAACTTTCTATTCTGTACTTATGCACTTTAACCCTAACATGGGTTAACCACTAGGAAGATAGTCTAGTGGTTAGAGCCGAGCAGGTAGCCTAGTGGTTAGAGGGAGGCAGGTAGCCTAGTGGTTAGAGCGGCAGGTAGTCTAGTGGTTAGAGGAGGCAGGTAGTCTAGTGGTTAGAGGGAGGCAGATAGCCTAGTGGTTAGAGGAGGCAGGTAGCCTAGTGGTTAGAGCGCAGGCAGTCTAGTGGTTAGAGGAAGCAGGTAGTCTAGTGGTTAGAGCCGGCAGGTAGTCCAGTGGTTAGAGGAGGCAGGTAGCCTAGTGGTTAGAGGTGGCAGGTAGCCTAGTGGTTAGAGGGGAGGCAGGTAGCCTAGTGGTTAGAGGAGGCAGGTAGCCTAGTGGTTAGAGGAGGCAGGTAGCCCAGTGGTTAGAGGAGGCAGGTAGTCTAGTGGTTAGAGGAGGCAGGTAGTCTAGTGGTTAGAGGAGGCAGGTAGCCTAGTGGTTAGAGGAGAGGCAGGTAGCCCAGTGGTTAGAGGAGGCAGGTAGCCTAGTGGTTAGAGGGGGAGGCAGGTAGCCTAGTGGTTAGAGGAGGCAGGTAGCCTAGTGGTTAGAGGAGGCAGGTAGCCTAGTGGTTAGAGGAGGCAGGTAGCCTAGTGGTTAGAGGGGGAGGCAGGTAGCCTAGTGGTTAGAGGGAGGCAGGTAGCCTAGTGGTTAGAGGAGGCAGGTAGCCCAGTGGTTAGAGGGAGGCAGGTAGCCTAGTGGTTAGAGGAGGCAGGTAGCCTAGTGGTTAGAGGAGGCAGGTAGCCTAGTGGTTAGGAGTGGAGGCAGGTAGCCTAGTGGTTAGAGGAGGCAGGTAGCCTAGTGGTTAGAGGGAGGCAGGTAGCCTAGTGGTTAGAGTGAGGCAGGTAGCCCAGTGGTTAGAGGAGGCAGGTAGCCCAGTGGTTAGAGGAGGCAGGTAGTCTAGTGGTTAGAGGAGGCAGGTAGCCTAGTGGTTAGAGGAGGCAGGTAGTCTAGTGGTTAGAGGAGGCAGGTAGTCTAG
>NW_027015478.1:0-11452 GCF_036934945.1 Oncorhynchus masou masou
CACACACACACACACACACACACACACACACACACACACACACACACACACACACACACACACACACACACACACACACACACACACACACACACACACACACACACACACACACACTATTTCCTACCCTGAGACTGAAATGGTAGCCTACTTATCCTCAACTTTACCCAGAGAAGATAGTAAATGTACATTAGGCATGAGATGCAATGGGACATGTGGGCCTCCCGGGTGGCGCAGTGGTTAAGGTTCGCGCCCATAACCGGCCGCGACCGGGAGGTCCGTGGGGCGATGCACAATTGGCCTAGCGTCGTCTGGGTTAGGGAGGGCTTGGCTGGTAGGGATATCCTTGTCTCATCGCGCACCAGCGACTCCTGTGGTGGGCTGGGCACAGTGCACTCTAACCAAGGTTGCCAGGTGCACAGTGTTTCCTCTGACACATTGGTGCGGCTGGCTTCCGGGTTGGATGCGCGCTGTGTTAAGAAGCAGTGCGGCTTGGTTGGGTTCGGAGGACGCATGACTTTCAACCTTCGTCTCTCCTGAGCCCGTACGGGAGTTGTAGCGATGAGACAAGATAGTAGCTACTACAACAATTGGACACCATGAAATTGGGGAGAAAACTGAGAAGAAAAAAGTGATGGGACATGTTCTGTAAATTCTGTGTGAGAGCACGCTATCTACAGTATATTCTACGCTATCTACAGTATATTCTACGCTATCTACAGTATAATCTGTGTGAGAGCACGCTATCTACAGTATATTCTACGCTATCTACAGTATATTCTGTGTGAGAGCACGCTATCTACAGTATATTCTACGCTATCTACAGTATATTCTGTGTGAGAGCACACTATCTACAGTATATTCTGTGTGAGAGCACACTATCTACAGTATATTCTGTGTGAGAGCACACTATCTACAGTATATTCTGTGTGAGAGCACGCTATCTACAGTATATTCTGTGTGAGAGCACGCTATCTACAGTATATTCTACGCTATCTACAGTATATTCTGTGTGAGAGCACGCTATCTACAGTATATTTTGTGTGAGAGCACGCTATCTACAGTATATTCTGTGTGAGAGCACGCTATCTACAGTATATTCTGTGTGAGAGCACGCTATCTACAGTATAATCTGTGTGAGAGCACGCTATCTACAGTATATTCTGTGTGAGAGCACGCTATCTACAGTATATTCTACGCTATCTACAGTATAATCTGTGTGAGAGCACGCTATCTACAGTATATTCTACGCTATCTACAGTATAATCTGTGTGAGAGCACGCTATCTACAGTATATTCTACGCTATCTACAGTATAATCTGTGTGAGAGCACGCTATCTACAGTATATTCTACGCTATCTACAGTATATTCTGTGTGAGAGCACGCTATCTACAGTATATTTTGTGTGAGAGCACGCTATCTACAGTATATTCTGTGTGAGAGCACGCTATCTACAGTATATTCTGTGTGAGAGCACGCTATCTACAGTATATTCTGTGTGAGAGCACGCTATCTACAGTATATTCTGTGTGAGAGCACGCTATCTACAGTATATTCTACGCTATCTACAGTATAATCTGTGTGAGAGCACGCTATCTACAGTATATTCTGTGTGAGAGCACGCTATCTACAGTATATTCTACGCTATCTACAGTATATTCTGTGTGAGAGCACGCTATCTACAGTATATTCTACGCTATCTACAGTATAATCTGTGTGAGAGCACGCTATCTACAGTATATTCTACGCTATCTACAGTATAATCTGTGTGAGAGCACGCTATCTACAGTATATTCTGTGTGAGAGCACGCTATCTACAGTATATTCTACGCTATCTACAGTATATTCTGTGTGAGAGCACGCTATCTACAGTATATTCTACGCTATCTACAGTATATTCTGTGTGAGAGCACGCTATCTACAGTATATTCTGTGTGAGAGCACGCTATCTACAGTATATTCTGTGTGAGAGCACGCTATCTACAGTATATTCTGATTCCACTTTATCTACAGTATATTCTGATTCCACTTTATCTACAGTATATTCTGATTCCACTTTATCTACAGTATATTCTGATTCCTTGCAGTGTTATTTTTGCGTGTTATTTCTTACATTTTTTTTTAGCCCAGAACGTTTGCTGTTTGTGTTAATACATACAGCTGGGAAATAACTTTTGGATATCAGAGTGACGTGTAACCTCACCAGCATTACGACCAGGAATACAACTTTCCCGGATTGAATCCTTTGTTCGTACCCCTCCAGGGCATTTGAATTTATCCCAGGGCTGCTCCAGAGAAGAGGTATGGACTGTATGGAGGTATGGAGGTATGGAGTGGACTTCTAATCCCATTTAGGAGGTTTGCACACCATCCACGGCTTCCCAGTATATTACTTGCTAATGTTGAGAGGCTAGTTAATAAGGTTCATATCATGTCTACCTTACCTGACACTCTAGACCCACTTCAATTTGCAATTGGCATCGCACTGCACACTGTCCTACCCATCTGGACAAGAGGAATACCTACATACAGCTGAAGTCGGAAGTTTACATACACTTAGTTTGGAGTCATTAAAATTTGTTTTTTCATCCACTCTACAAATTTCATGTTAACAAACTACAGTTTTGGTCTGTGTCTGTCTCTGTCTGTCTGTCTGTCTGTCTGTCTGTCTGTCTGTCTGTCTGTCTGTCTGTCTGTCTGTCTGTCTGTCTGTCTGTCTGTTTGTCTGTCTGTCTGTCTCTGTCTCTCTGCGTCTGTCTGTCTGAATCTATCTGTCTTTTTGTGCCTGTCTGTCTGAGGCTCTATTTCGACTCTCACTTCCGGCTTTATATCAACTTATTTATATATTTTATCAACCTATTATTTGTCACGTAGCAGGTATAAAACGTGCAGTGAAATGCTCATGTGCTAGCTCCCTCAACAATGCTCCCTCAACAATGCTCCCTCAACAAAGCTCCCTCAACAATGCTCCCTCAACAATGCTCCCTCAACAAAGCTCCCTCAACAATGCTCCCTCAACAATTCTCCTTCAACACTTCTCCTCAACAAAGCTCCCTCAACAATTCTCCCTCAACAATGCCCTCAACAATGTTCCCTCAATAATGTTCTCTCAACAACGCTCCCTGAACAATGTTCCCTCCAACAAAGCTCCCTCAACAATGTTCCCTCAACAAAGCTCCTCAACAATTCTCCTCAACAATGTTTCTTCAACAATGCCCTCAACAATATTTCTTCAACAATGTTCCCTCAACAAAGCTCCCTCAACACTTCTCCCTCACTAATGTTCCCTCACCAATGCTCCCTCAACAATGTTCCCTCAATAATGTTCTCTCAACAATGTTCCCTCAACAATGTTCCCTCAACAAAGCTCCCTCAACAATTCTCCCTCAACAATTCTCCTTCAACACTTCTCCCTCAGCAATGTTCCCTCAACAAAGCTCCCTCAACAATTCTCCCTCAACAATGTTTCTTCAACAATGCTCCCTCAACAATGCTCCCTCAACAATGTTCCCTCACTTAATGTTCCCTCACCAATGCTCCCTCAACAATGTTCCCTCAATAATGTTCTCTCAACAATGTTCCCTCAACAATGTTCCCTCAACAAAGCTCCCTCAACAATTCTCCCTCAACAATTCTCCTTCAACACTTCTCCCTCAGCAATGTTCCCTCAACAAAGCTCCCTCAACAATTCTCCCTCAACAATGTTTCTTCAACAATGCTCCCTCAACAATGTTCCCGCAACAATTCTTCCCCAACAATACTCCCTCAACAATACACCCTCAACACTTCTCCCCCAACAATGCAGTTCATTCGTCAATATAAATAAAAGCAACGAGTTAAGACAAAAATAACAAGTAGAAAGAGGTAGTATGTTCTCCAACAGCCGAGGAGGATACACAGTCTGTATCTGTTTTCCTTAGGGTGGAGAGAGATGGAGGGATGTGAAAGTACTTTCCTTAGGACAGAGCGAGAGAGAGAGAGAGAGAGGGGGGGGGAGGGAGAGAGAGAGAGAGAGAAAAAATTAGGCCGAACCAAATCATGAGAAAACAAAAAGTAAATTACTTGACACGTTGGAAAGAATTAATAAAAACCAAAGCAAACCTGAATACTATTTGGCCCTGAACAAAGAGTAAACAGTGGCAGAATACCTGACCACTGTGACTGACCCAAACATAAGGACAGCCTTGACTATGTACAGACTCAGTGAGCATAGCCTTGCTATTGAGAAAGGCCACTGTAGTAGAAGCCAGGCTATGTGCACATTGCCCACAAAATGAGGTGGAAACTGAGGTGCACTTCTTAACTTCTTGACAAATGTATGACCATATTAGAGACACATTTTTCCCTCAGGTTACACAGATCCACAACGAATTAGATTGCAAACACTATTTTGATCAAATCCAATATCTACTGGTTAAATCGTTACAACACTGTATATATATAATATGACATTTGAAATGTATTTATTATTTTGGAACTTCTGTGAGTGTAATGGTTACTGTTCAGTTTGATTGTATATTTCACTTTTGTTTATTATCTACATCTCTTGCTTTGGCAATGTAAACATATGTTTCCCTGACAATAAAGTCAAGTATTTTCCTTAGGTCAGATAGAGAGAGACGGAGTGAAAAAGAGCCAGAGCGAGAGAGAGAAACAGAGAGAGGGATGTGAAAGTGATTTCCTTAGGGAGAGAGAGAGAGAGAGAACCCAACTCACTCTGTTAAATTAGTCAAAACAGGAACATTTTACATCTGGCTAGAAATGAATAATAATAATAAGTCAGAAGTTTAGATACACTTAGGGGCAGTCATTAAAACTCGTTTTTCAACCACTCCACAAATTTCTTGTTAACAAACTCATACTTTTGGCAAGTCGGTGAGGACATCTACTTTGTGCATTGACACAAGTAATTTTTCCAACATTTGTTTACAGACAGATTATTTCACTTATAATTCACTGTATCACAATTCCACTGGGTCAGAAGTTTACATACACTAAGTTGACTGCGCCTTTAAACAGCTTGGAAAATTCAAGAAAATTATGTCATGGCTTTCAAGCTTCTGATGGCCTAATTGATATTATTTGAGTCAATTGGAGTTGTACCTGTGGATGTATTTCAAGGCCTACCTTCAAACTCAGTGCCTCTTTGCTTGACATCATGGGAAAATCAGAAGAAATCAGCCAAGATCTCCCCCAAAAATTGTAGACCTCCACAAGTCTGGTTCATCCTTGGGAGCAATTTCCAAATGCCTAAAGGTACCACATTCATCTGTACAAACAATAGTACACAAGTATAAACACCATGGGACCACGCAGCCATCATAGCGCTCAGAGGAGACACGTTCTGTCTCCTAGAAATGAAGTACTTTGGTGCGAAAAGTGCAAATCAATCCCAGAACAGCAAAGGACCTTGTGAAGATGCTGGAGGAAACAGATACAAAAGTATATATATCCACAATCAAACGAGTCCTATATCAACATAACCTGAAAGGCCGCTCAGCAAGGAAGGAGCCACTGCACCAAAACCGCCATTAAAAAGCCAGACTACGGTTTGCAACTGCACATGGGGACAAAGATCAAACCTTTTGGAAAAATGTTCTCTGGTCTGATGAAACAAAAATAGAACTGTTTGGCCATAATGACCAAAAGAGGGAGGCTTGCAAGCTGAAGAACACCATTCTAACTATGAAGCATGGGAGTGACAGCATCATGTTGTGGGCGTGCTTTGGTGCAGGAGGGACTGGTTCACTTCACAAAATAGATGCTCATGAGGAAGGAAAATTATGTGGATATATTGAAGCAACATCTCGACATCAGTCAGGAAGTTAAAGCTTGGTCGCAAATGGGTCTTCCAAACGGATAATGCCCTCAAGCATACTTCTAGAGATTTGGCAAAATGGCTCAAGGACAACAATGTCAAGGTATTGGAGTCACCATCACAAAGCCCTGACCTCAATCCCGATGAAAATTTGTGGGCAGAACTGAAAAAGCGTGTGCGAGCAAGGAGGCCTACAAACCTGACTCAGTTACACCAGCTCTGTCAGGAGGAATGGGACAAAATTATCTCAACTTATTGTGGGGGAAGCTTGTGGAAGGCTACCCAAAACGTTTGACCCAAGTTAAACAATTTAAAGGCAATGCTACAAAATACTAATTGAGTGTATGTTAACTTCTGACCCACTGGGAATGTGATGAAAGTAATAAAAGCTGAAATAAATGATTCTCTCTACTATTATTTTCACATTTCACATTCTTAAAATAAAGTGGTGATCCTAACTGAACTACAACAGGGATTGTTTACTAGGATTAAATGTCAGGAATTGTGAAAAACTGAGTTTAAATGTATTTGGCTACTTCCGACTGTATATTCCCCCAATAGAATCCTTATACTTTAATGATGGCAGCTTCTCCATCCTCCAATTTCCAGGCTCAGGGACATGTACTAGTCTGTGGCGACCCAAATGCCAGAACTGGACAAGAACCCGACACCTTCAGCACACAGGAGGACAAGCACCTGTCTGGAGGAGACAGTATTCCCTCCCCCATATTCCTCCCTAGACTACAACTATAACAATATAACCAACAAAATGGTTCACAACTCCTGCAGCACTGTCGGACGCTGGGTATGTACATAGTCAATGGGCGGCTTCAAGGGGACTCCTATGGCAGGTACACTTATAGCTCATCTCTTGGTAGTAGCAGTGTAGACTATTTTATCACTGACCTCAACCCAGAGTCTCTCAGAGCGTTCACTGTCAGCCCACTGACACCCCTATCAGACCATAGCAAAATCAGTCTACTTGAACAGAGCTTTGCTCAATCATGAGGCATAAAAGCCAAAGGAACTGAATAATATTAAGAAATGTTATAGAAGGAAGGAAAATAGTGTGGAAATCTACCAAAGAAAATTAGGCAACATCAAATTAAATTCCTTATAGAGAATTTCCTGCACCAAAGGTTTCTGTCATGTCTTATTATGTCTGTTCCTGTCCTTTCTCTTCACTCTGTCTCTCTCTGCTGGTCTTATTAGGTTACCTTCTCTTTCTCTCCTTCTCCAGCTGTTCCTCATCTCCTCTAACTAGCTCGTTCACCCTTTCCCCACCTGTTCCCTTTTTTCCCTCTGATTAGGTCTCTATTTCTCTCTCTGTTCCTGCTACTTTCGGTGTCAGATTCTCGTTTGTGTTTCTCATGCCAGAAGCAAGCTATCGTCTCGTTTGCTTCCACCTAGTCCTATCCTGTCGGAGTCTGCCTGGCAGGTGCATCCTGCACTCTACTAACTATCTTTTGTTCCATTGACAACGTCGGAAGAGGATCTATGCCATTCCTGTTTTTTCATTAAAGAACTCTGTTTCTGTTAAAACCGCTTTTGGGTCTTCACTCAAGTACATAACAGAAGAATCTGACCAAGAATGGACCCAGCGGCTCCGGACCCTTTTCACTCCGCCGTCGAGATCCAGGGAGCGATGCTAGGCAGACACGAGGAGGAATTGTCTGCTGCTCGACATGCCGTTGAGACCCTGGCCGTCCAAGTCTCCGACCTCACAAGACAGGTTCACCAACTCCACCTCGATCCACCGCCCACTTCCAGGGTTTCCGAGTCTCCGGAGCCCAGGATCAATAACCCGCCGTGTTACTCTGGGGAGCCCACTGAGTGCCGCTCATTCCTCACTCAGTGTGATGTGGTGTTCTCTCTCCAGCCCAACACTTACTCCAGGAGCACAGCCCGCATCGCCTACGTCATTTCTCTCCTTACCGGACGGGCGCGTGAGTGGGGCACGGCAATCTGGGAGGCGAGGGCTGAGTGTATTAACCAGTATCAGGACTTTAAGGAGGAGATGATACGGGTTTTTGACCGTTCTGTTTTTGGGGAGGAGGCTTCCAGGGCCCTGTCTTCCCTATGTCAGGGGAATCGATCCATAACGGATTATTCTATTGAGTTTCGCACTCTCGCTGCCTCTAGTGACTGGAACAGAGCCGGCTTTGCTCGCTCGTTTTCTGGAGGGTCTCCTCGCCGAGGTTAAGGATGAGATTCTCTCCCGGGAGGTTCCTTCCAGTCTGGACTCCTTAATAGCTCGCTATTCGCATAGAGCGACGGTTTGATCTTCGTCGCCGAGCTCGTGGAAGGGAGCTCGCGTTCTCCGTTGCCCCCTCTCCGCATCACAGCCACCTGCTGCATCACTGCCACCCTCCTCCGCCGGCTCGGGTGCTGAGCCTATGCAGCTGGGGGTATCCACATCTCGGCCAAGGAGAAGGAACGGAGAATCACCAACCGCCTCTGTCTCTACTGCGGCTCCGCTGGTCATTTTGTCACCTCATGCCCAGTAAAAGCCAGAGCTCATCAGTAAGAGGAGGGCTACTGGTGAGCGCAACTACTCAGGTCTCTCCTTCAAGATCCTGCACTACCTTTCCGGTCCATCTCCGCTGGACCGGTTCATCTGCTTCCTGCAGTGCCTTGATAGACTCTGGGGCGGAGGGCTGTTTTATGGACGAGACCTGGGCTCGGGAACATGACATTCCTCTCAGACAGTTAAGGGATCCCACGGCCTTGTCCGCTTCCTCTTATGTCTTCAGCCTTCGAGATCCTGCAGGGAGCCAGGTTTTTCACCAAATTGGACCTTCGTAACGCCTACCATCTCGTGCGCATCAGGGAGGGGGACGAGTGGAAGACGGCGTTTAACACTCCGTTAGGGCACTTTGAATACCGGGTTCTTCCTTTCGGCCTCGTTAACGCTCCAGCTGTCTTTCAGGCACTAGTTAACGACGTCCTGAGAGACATGCTGAACATTTTTGTTTTCGTTTACATGGACGATATCCTGATTTTTTCACCGTCTCTCCCGATTCATGTTCAGCACGTGCGACGCGTCCTCCAGCGCCTTTTGGAGAACTGTCTTTATGTGAAGGCTGAGAAGTGCACTTTTCATGCCTCCTCTGTCCCTTTTCTCGGTTCCGTTATTTCCGCTGAGGGCATTAAGATGGATCCCGCTAAGGTCCAGGCTGTCATTGATTGGCCCGTTCCTAAGTCACGCGTCGAGCTGCAGCGCTTTCTTGGCTTCGCGAATTTCTATCGTCGTTTCATCCGTAATTTCGGTCAGGTGGCAGCTTCCTCACAGCCCTTACTTCTGTTAAGACGTGCTTTAAGTGGTCCGTTTCCGCCCAGGGAGCTTTTGATCTTCTCAAGAATCGTTTTACATCCGCACCTATTCTTGTTACACCTGACATCTCTAGACAGTTTGTTGTTGAGGTTGACGCGTCAGAGGTGGGCGTGGGAGCCATTCTTTCTCAGCGCTCCCTCTCTGACGGCAAGGTCCATCCTTGCGCGTTTTTTCTCTCATCGCTTATCGCCGTCAGAACGTAATTATGATGTTGGTAATCGCGAACTGCTCGCCATCCGCTTAGCCCTAGGCGAATGGCGACAGTGGTTGGAGGGGCGACCGTTCCTTTGTCGTTTGGACTGACCATAGGAACCTTGAGTACATCCGTTCAGCCAAACGACTTAATGCGCGCCAGGCTCGTTGGGCTCTGTTTTTCGCTCGTTTCGAGTTCGTTATTTCTTATCGTCCGGGCTCAAAAAACACCAAGCCTGATGCTTTATCTCGTCTCTTCAGTTCTTCTGAGGTCTCCACCGACCCCGAGGGGATTCTCCCTGAGGGGCGTGTTGTCGGGTTGACTGTCTGGGGAATTGAGAGGCAGGTAAAGCAAGCACTCGCTCACACTCCGTCGCCGCGAGCTTGTCCTAGGAACCTTCTGTTCGTTCCCGTTCCTACTCGTCCGGCCGTTCTTCAGTGGGCCCACTCTGCCAAGTTAGCCGGCCACCCCGGCGTTCGGGGTACGCTCGCTTCCATTCGCCAGCGTTTCTGGTGGCCCACTCGGGAACGTGACGCGCGTCGATTTGTCGCTGCTTGTTCGGTCTGCGCGCAGACTAAATCTGGGAACTCTCCTCCTGCCGGCCGTCTCAGACCGCTTCCCATTCCTCTCGACCGTGGTCTCACATCGCTTTAGATTTTATCACCGGACTGCCTTCATCAGCGGGGAAGACAGTTATTCTTACGGTTGTCGATAGATTCTCTAAGGCGGCTCATTTCATTCCTCTCGCTAAGCTCCCTTCTGCTAAGGAGACGGCTCAGATCATTATCGAGAATGTTTTCCGATTCATGGCCTTCCGTCAGACGTCGTTTCGGACAGAGGCCCGCAGTTCACGTCTCAATTTTGGAGGAGTTTTGCCGTTTGATTGGGGCTTCCGTCAGTCTCTCGTCCAGCTTTCATCCCCAGTCTAACGGTCCAAGCGAACGGGCCAATCAGACTGTTGGTCGATCTTACGCAGTCTTTCTTTTCGTAACCCTGCGTCTTGGTCAGAACAGCTCCCCTGGGCAGAGTACGCCCACAACTCGCTTCCTTCGTCTGCTACCGGTCTATCTCCTTTTCAGAGTAGCCTCGGGTACCAGCCTCCGCTGTTCTCATCTCAGCTCGCCGAGTCCTGCGTCCCCTCCGCTCAGGCTTTTGTCCAGCGTTGCGAGCGCACCTGGAAGGGGGTCAGGTCGGCACTTTGCCGTAATAGGGCGCAGACTGTGAGGGCCGCTAATAAGCGTAGGACCAAGAGTCCTAGATATTGTTGCGGTCAGAGAGTATGGCTCTCCACTCAGAACCTTCCCCTTAAGACAGCTTCTCGCAAGTTGACCCCGCGGTTCATTGGTCCGTTCCGTATTTCTCAAGTCATTAATCCTGTCGCTGTGCGACTTCTTCTCCCATGCTATCTTCGTCGCGTTCACCCGGTCTTCCATGTCTCCTGTGTTAAGCCCGTTCTTCGCGCCCCCTCGTCCCCCCCCCCCCCATCCTTGTCGAGGGCGCACCTATCTACAGGGTTCGTAAGATTTTGGACATGCGTCCTCGGGGCTGTGGTCATCAGTACCTAGTGGATTGGGAGGGGTACGGTCCTGAGGAGAGGAGTTGGGTTCCCTCTCGGGACGTGCTGGACCGTTCGCTGATCGATGATTTCCTCCGTTGCCGCCAGGTTTCCTCCTCGAGTGCGCCAGGAGGCGCTCGGTGAGTGGGGGGGGTACTGTCATGTCTTATTATGTCTGTTCCTGTCCTTTCTCTTCACTCTGTCTCTCTCTGCTGGTCTTATTAGGTTACCTTCTCTTTCTCTCCTTCTCCAGCTGTTCCTCATCTCCTCTAACTACCTCGTTCACCCTTTCCCCACCTGTTCCCTTTTTTTCCCTCTGATTAGGTCTCTATTTCTCTCTCTGTTCCTGCTACTTTCGGTGTCAGATTCTCGTTTGTGTTTCTCATGCCAGAAGCAAGCTATCGTCTCGTTTGCTTCCACCTAGTCCTATCCTGTCGGAGTCTGCCTGGCAGGTGCATCCTGCACTCTACTAACTATCTTTTGTTCCATTGACAACGTCGGAAGAGGATCTATGCCATTCCTGTTTTTCATTAAAGAACTCTGTTTCTGTT